>NC_046155.1:86837300-87137300 GCF_011064425.1 Rattus rattus
TTGCTATGAAGAGATGCCATGACTATGGAAATTCTTACGGAAGAGAGCTTTTAATTGGGGAGCTTCCTTACAGTTCCAGAGGTTCAGTCCAATTATCATCATGGTGGGAGGATGGTGGCATTCAGGCAAGTGCTAGACCAGTAGCTGAGCACTACACACTCATTCATGGGGGCAGGGGGAGAAGACTAGACCTGTCATGGACTCTTTAAGCCTCAAAGCCTACCTGCTCCAGTGACTTACTTCCTCCAACAAGGCCACACCTCCTAATCATTCTAATTCTTCTCAAATAGTGCCACTTCCCGATGACCAAGCATTCAAACACTTGAGCCTATGAGGCCAATTTTTATTCACACCACCACAGCCACCATCACCTTTGGCATATTCAACCCCATTTGACTCCTAATTAGTGTCCTGGCTTTGACTAACTCCCAGAGGGATCATTAACAGTACACATTATTTGGAGTCACTTCCATTTTGACAATTTTCTACACAGGATAAAAATATACTTTCTCATGGCTTTTAAGACCTACTTGCTCCAGCTCCTGTCCATCTGTGAAGTCCTCCAATCCTTGTCTCCCTTCACACATAAATCAACTCTTTGTGGATACTTCAACTCATCCACCAAGTCTTTTCTGTCCCCAGAACCTTTGCACTTGCTCATTGGCCTGGCCCTAAATTGTTCTCACTTGTAATCCTCTCTTTCTATGGCATGCATGGCATCACCATGTTTCACCAACACACTTTTAGTGTCTGCAATTAATCACTGGCCAGTAAAGGTCAGATGTCAACTTAGAAATCATTGTCAGAAACCTAAACAGACCTTTACTGGAACTGTAAAAAAATTTCTTCAATAGCTTCATGAGATCAGAATACTTTCTTTCCAGGACTTATCCATCTTCAATGTTATCCCTGACAGGTAGTTTGTTTCTCCAGTAGGATGTATACACTCCCTTCTTGAGTATCCTTCTTGTCAACTAGACAAGCACAAAGGCTGGTTGATAACATCTGAAGACAGATGGAAACACATGTATGAGTTTCATCTGAGTGCAACAGTCAGGACCAAGGACAGCACACACAAAGGCTAGAACCCAGACTCTAACGCATTGAGGGTTTGAGCTGAGTCTTGTTTGTAAGGCAATGGCAGGCTCTTGCTTGCATATGGACTACACTAACATTGGGATATCTGTTTAATAAAGGGATTTCTAAAGGTTATTGTCTTCCATTTAGCAAAAACAAGGACCATTCTTATTCTTCTATGAGGTACAACTTTGTAAAAATATAAGAATAAAGACGTTTTGTACCACAGTATGAGTGGTGGCAACATGAGATACCATTGAAGATTGTTTACTCAAACACCCTTGCCACAGCCCCCTTGAACTCACCATACCTGCCCCAGATTAGCCTATGACTCACAAGTACCATGTGGCGAAGTCCGATAGAGGGCACAGCCATAGAGGGCACAGCCTTGACCTTCCCTTCCCTTTAAAGACCTCTGATGTTCTCATGTGTTGTTTCATAATTGAGATCCTCAATTCGTCACCTCATCTCCGATCCCTACTTTTCCAGCTAAACTCAACCTTCAGCCCACACAATGGAATTGGACAAAATGAGGTAACAGTTTTCTGTGTGAGTCACTCTGGCTGATTCTGTTGAGGGAGCACTGTGGGGTGAGCAGCCGGAGCCCAGGCAAATGTTTCAGCCATCCAAGAACTGGCAGGCAGCCCAGGAGACACTCACCTGATGATGGACTTGCCGGATGAAACTTAGAGGAAATGGTTCCCAACAGCCGCAGAAAGAATCCCTTGGCTCATGCACAGCAATGCTCTTCTCAATTAAAAACGCTGTCATCATTCATACTGCAATGTGACATCCTTTTACATTGTGCTCACATTCTACAGACCTGCTACTCTGGATATTAAAGACAGGACCTTTTTGTACAAGGGCAGCATCTCTAAGCTACTGTTCCACCCAAACAGTCCTTATGTCTCAGAAATGGTTTGCAGGCTCTGCAAAGGAAAGCACAAGGAGAGATTCCCATAAAGTTGTTTCTCTTTGTTAAATACTCAGAGGAAAGTGGTAAGTGGTTGGAAAAGGTTGTGCGTTCAAAAAAAGATTTTTTTTTTTGCTTATTCCCAAGAGATTCCTCCACTTATTACCAGAGAGGTCATCTCTTAGATGCTGTCAGTTGAACAGATTGGCAGCCAAGCAGAGGTATTCAGAGAGGTTTCCAACTAATGTAGTTAGAGGAGAGCTGCCAGAGAAGCAGGACTCCTTAGATAAGTAAATTGAAGGATATTTTGGGGATAAAAATAAATCCCTTTTGAAAATGAAAGTTGGAGAGTTGCTGTATATACAAATTGCCCTGTTCTGAACAGTTGGCCAGGGCCAACTCTGCAGACCAGTGACATAAGCAAAGATGTTCTCAGACACACTGGATGGCCTTTCCTCCTAAAACATCTACCCCATCCCATGACCACAGGACTTCTATATGGCGTGTGCAATCTTTTTTCAAAATCCTGGTAGGCTTCCACTGGAACTTCTGGGTTAGGGGGGATTCTGCAGAAGGATCTGGGAAACCAATTTAAATACAGAGGTTGGCAAAAGAAAGTTGGGATGTCCATCCTAATGTCAGAGAGGACACTGCTTGAGATGATGAGTTCCCAAAATGGTCAGCTGTTAGAAACACAGGGATCAAGAATCCATAAAGCAAGGATCTACCAAAAACTGAAGCATTTCAAGTAACAGATTACAGAGCTCCCTCAACAACCAAACAAAAAATTGAGGGAATAAGTTTTCTACTCTCAGTGTGGACAGTTAAATGTAGAATTTTGGAGCTCTGACTTGATAGTACAGTTGAGAGAAAGGCAGCTAGTTGGTGAAGACAAACATGGAAATTTTGGATTATGTGTTTAGTCATATACAAGATTCTGTGCTGCTGGTTTCCCGTTGTAATTATTGGCAATCAGTGGTCTGCAAGGAGAAGCTCTAAGAACCCAGTGGTAGCTGAGCTGGCATGTAGTCAAATGACCACGGCAGTTTCAAGACTTGAAGGTGGCTGATGAGATTGCTTTAAAAAACAAAAACAAAAACAAAAAACAGTGCTACCAGATGTGCATGGAACTCCATAGGAAAGCACATGCCTGGGAGGTACTAGGTCCTACATAGAGTTTCTGCACAAAAATAATACTTAGATTGGAGAGGGGAAGGGAGGAAGAAGAGAAGGAAAGAGAAGTGATATGCTGCCTTTGTGAGACAATTTTACCACTCCAGATTCGCAATTAAAGGAAACAGTAACTGTGAGACAGGGGCAGAAAGACTTTATAATCATTAAAGAACTAACCACTTCCCCACGAAAAATACCAAAGACCCTGAGGACTGAAGGGCTCATGGCTAAATTTTAGGTAACTGTGCATGCAGTCAGGAGCTTGTTCATGTTTTATAAAATCTTGTTCCAAATTCCAACACAAACTTCAACTCTTCTGTTTACTAAGAAAGTATCCTTGACCCTGAACTTGTAAATGAGACATACATGTAACATGTGGGACAGGAAGTCCACAGCTTAGTATACAGTTTCCCAGGGAATACAGCTTCTTTGTAATGGAGTAATTTTAATGACATTTTAATAGCAATGTAAGGCACCATTTATTACCTAAGCTAAGTGCTAAATATATGCCTATGTAACTCTATATACACCTAAGGTAAGTGCTACACATGTGTGATAGTGCATGAATAAACATGGCTAGTACATAGTTTAGTAAATATCTTAGCAGGTACTGATCATCATCATCATCATCATCATCATCATCATTATTGGTTTTGAGACAGGGTTTCTCTGTATATCAGAGCCCTGCTTGTCTTATTTTTGCATAGTTACTTTCTGAAAAAAAATTAAAAAACATTCTCATAAGTGTTAATAATACCTAAATGAGGGTGAACTGACAGATTTTAGTTATTGTATGAATTCTTACTAATAAGAGGTGAGTCTCACAAACTGATGCTCAATCACCTAAAATACTGAGAAAAATTAATGTATCAAGGTTAGTAACTAAGCTTAATACCTTGATTGGTATAAAACAGTATTCCCTGGCTTGAAATAAAAGATCAAACAATTACTTTCATATTTCCAAAGGTCATTTAATGGCTATGTATTGCTGTAGAGTCTTCTCTTATCATCAATAGCCCCATTCTTCCCCACAAACTAAATATAAAATATAAAATGTATCTATTAAGTACAGATTTAGAGCAACAGAGTATTCTTGAATGCATGACAAAACTCAAGACCTCTGAAAACACACACAGATCCAAATGGCCTGCCCTAAGCAGGAAGATGGTTTAAATTCCGGGATAGCACCAAGAGTGTAGTATGTGCTATGGCCTTGAAAACTAAAAATACAGCTAAGATAAAGGGTATTGGTACTCTCACTCCTGGTGATCTTCTTAAGGAATTTATGTTTATAGGTTCTGCTGTGGGGTATCAGAGAACCCTAATAGACAAAAAATAGATATCTTGGTTGTTGTGTGTGCAGTTTTGGGGATCAGTTCAGAGCCTTGCATATCTGATAATGAGTAGGTGATGTGAACAACAGCATAAATTATGAAATAATTTTCAGAGCACATAGGAGAGCATCCTACCAGTAAGTTGTATGCACAGACCCTAAAAGTAGAATTGTGGCGTATAAGAAGAACAACACATTTAATTACAAACTAAAGGATAGTGACTTACTAGCTCCAAGCAGGAAAGGGACATGTCATAAGGCTCTATGAGCATGTGGGCCAGTTATTTGGATATGGCTTTGAATACCACACTTAGCAGATATTTGTACGGACACAGAGAACACCACAGTTCCTACAAGAAGGGTCATTGACCATTAGACAACTTGGTTGGTATCAGAAAGAACTTTAACCTGATGTATGCAGGAAGGGAGGCAGCAAACTGAGGCTTAGAGTTCAAGTCAACATCTTGTCATTTGAGGACATGTAGAGTACCCCAATTTTTGTCTTTTGAGTGGATACATTCCTGAATTCTAGTGGCTGTTTTTGTACTTTATGGCCTCTGCTATTCCAGTATTTGATCAATGACCGCTACTGTTGTGACATCAAATGTAACCCATGAGTAGCACCTCAGTCGTTGTCCCTACTTAGAGTTAACTTCTGCGTGCTAGCTTACATAGTCATGGAGGAAATAGAAAATGGTATCTGCTAAGAGAAAAGTCAATCCAATCAGCCTAGAGACTCAGAATGAGGATGATGCAGTTGCTTAAGAGACAAGGAAAATGAGCGTCAGGAGCAAACACTTGCTAATGAAATATTCATAGAGCCAGCTGTTCTCAGAACAAAGGTCTGTGGAAAGTTAAAAGATCATGCTGGTGTGCTCCATTCAAAAAAACTTCTACCACAAAGACAGGAACTATACCAGCAACGAAGTTCAGTTGATGGCATAGACATATTTAAAATGACATAGCTAGAAGAACAAAGCATGGATGCCTGTGCTAGGTAAGTTGGTATTGAGAGAGCTCCATGGATGTCTAATCTGTAGAGTGAGTGGATACAAACAAACAAACAAAACCCCTACTTACCATGTCCTAGGGGTTTCATATGCAGGCTTCTGCAACCATTTCTGGTTTCACAATTCCGGTCTCTGCTCTGACTAAACTGCAGAGCAATTTCTCATTCAGAATCACAATATTTGGTAATGAGTAGGTGACATGTGAACAGCAGCATCAATATGAAATAATTCTCAGAGTCCAATATTTAGCTTGTCTTTACCCTAAATTATGTGTGTTTTGGAGAAGGGAATAATGATTTCATGAGAAAAAATCAACTCATTTTTGTAATAAAGGGGAAATAATCAGGTTAAAAAGTTATTTGTCTTTTGCATTTGTGGCCATATTCCCCTTCTCCACATCTTCTGACACTCTGAATGCTCTTATGGGTTGAATATTCGGATCCTCCCCTTCATCCATACACAAAACTCTAACTGTAATGGTGGTATTTGAGAATGGAGCCCTTGAAAATAAATAGGTTTAGGAGCATTGATGAGGGAAACATACACAATAAAAATATTTATGTGTCCTTATAAGAAGGAAATGCATTAGAACTCACCCTGTGTCCTGATTCAAACAGTGTGTATGCTGTGAGTCCACAGCAAGATGATGTGAGCCTACAAGCTGAGAGAAGAAACCCAGAATGGATCTTACTCTCTCTGGATCTGGATCAGATGTCTCAGTTTTAGGATTCACTAAAAATAAAGTTTTATAATTTAAGTTGTCTACTAGGATATTTTGTTATACTGCCCATCATTTGCAGTAATATTAAACACTCATTGTTATGCCTACCCTCTTAGAATGATTTTAGTGCTTTTTTTTTTTTTTTTTTTTTTTTGCTGGCAGATTTGGGGCAAGCTGATCAATCCTTAACCACTATTCTGTAGCACGGTAAGTCAGGGCACAGTTGTGCTTAAATCCACCAATGAGTAAATGCAAGTCTCTGTAATGGCATCTTGGAACTCATCCAAGAGGACTCATAAATGCCCTAGGTTCATCTACAGGTCATGATTCATAATCTGTCTCCAGGGTTTTGTAAAGAGGCTTATGTTTACATTCAGATTGATGACACAGCATCTCTAACCCACACTAAATAGGTTTGGGACAACATAGAGCATACTAAAATTCCTGTGGTGGATATATTGCCTGAAAGCTCTTTTAGTTCACCACTCTCAGGGGCTTCACATTGTAAATCACCAGCTCTACAGAAACCCATCAAGGAGACCCAGACGTAGATGAATCTGAAGGAACCTGTGATAGAGTTGACATGTGGGATTGTTTCCACAGACCAGTGGCAAGTTTTACACTTTCCACAAATATCTACATCCTAATATATACCAGGAATTTGTGAATGTTCATCACTGTGATGGTTTGAATATGTTCAGCGTAGGGAATGACACTATTAGGAGGTGTAGCCTTGTTGGAATTGGTGTGGAGGAAGTGTGTCACTTTGTATGGGCTTTGAGATCCTCCCCCTAACTGCCTGGAAGTCAGTCTTCTCCTAGGTGTCTCTGAAGAGACTGCAGAACCCTTCCAGCATTATGCCTGTCTGGGCCCTGCCATGTTCCCATCTTGATGATAATAAATGGAACCTCTGAACCTGTAAGCCAGCCCCAACTATATGTTGTCCTTTATAAGAGTTGCCATGGTCATGGTGTCTCTTCACAGCAGTAAAACCCTAAGACAGAAGTTGGCATCAGAAAGCCCACTCTGGCGACTGCCTCTGGAAGGGGTAGAGGATATAACAGTAGGAAGGATCTCTAAAAGATGATTTTTCTTTGGTGTCAGAGTAGCACCGCCTGCTGGCTGCCAAACAATGCTCACAGAGAGGTTCATATGAAAAGACTGGAGGGGAGGAAGGCTTCAAGCACCAGTCCACCCGGCGAGTCCCTGGTTTCCATACCAACCAGTCCTAGAGATCATGAGATTGCACATATTCCTGCATTGTTGTCTCAGCCTCTACCTCTCAGATCCCCTCCACTGCAACCGTTCCTCCCAGCCTCATGATCCTTGCTCTCCCATGACCAAGAATCTGTAGGACTAGGACTTCCCAGCCTGGATGGACAGACAGCACAACTGAAATACCAAAAAAAAAAAAAAAGAAAAAAAAAATCAAAATCCGATGATGAAGGACTAGATGATTATAGAGAAGATGCAAAATTATCCTTTAAGCACATGTCTAGCCTGAACAGAATCAAGATTAGAGACAGCTAGAAGTCATCAGAACGTTCGATCCAGAAAGGATTCTTCCTCTGGAGTTCTTCAGTTATGCAGCTAAGGAAGGGTGGCTCCAGTTCAGATCACTTGTCACTGAGCAATTGAGTTGGTGGCAGTATTAGGCCATGGATACAGATGTAGGTTGTCCTTAAGGACCATTCACTTTACTTGTACAAAGACAAAAGAGAGCAAACGATGACATCAGAGGAAGAGCAACCCATCAGTGTCAACGCTTGCCTGATAGATACACTGAGACCAGGAGGAGGAATGCGTTAAGACTCACCACATCCAACTGTGAGTGCTTATTCCAGGCTGAAGACAGAGATGATGTGTTAGCATGGAGCAAGACTATTCAGGAAAGCAGCAACCTAAATGAAGAGAACATCTCAAGGATTTGGTTTTATATTAAGGCATGTCATCATTTAATCCCCCAGAGTCTGCAATTCGGTTTTCATATAAGGATGAAGAGAATGAAAACAGAGGAGGAGAGCAAAGGAACTGATTGGAGCCAATGGATAACATATATGTTTAACAAGCAAAGGAAGGAGGACCGGCCTCTGAGGCTGGGTTATGCATAGGTGGCAGACATATAAAATCAATGGAGAAAGTGTCATAGGAAAGACCTGTTCCCAAGTAGCTGCTCTTATCCAGAACAGTGGCAGCACACTAAGCTCATGTTATGCCGAAGGGTGAAGATAATCACCAAGTAGAATTTTCTCAAGATGACTACCTGAAAGGCAACAAGGCTTACAGCAACAACGTCCATAGCACACCCGAACCTCCACCAGTTTGCTATCGCTGGTTGTCATCCTTCAGCCTCAGCACGGCCAGTTGAGTTACCCTCCTGACTCATTACTGAACAAACAGCCAACCAGTACACCAGTCCTGACGCAACCTGGCAGGGCCTAGAGAATGGAAATACAAGTGCTTCCATCACCAACAGATGCTGCAAAGTCAGACCCAGCCGTGAAAGTGTGAGGACTGTCACTGTGACTCCTGAGAAGATGGTGGACTTGCTACCCAATAGAAACAACCCTTCAGGTCCTTCACACAGAACTGAGGAAGTAAGTTATGGTATGAATGACCAGGCCTCTTCAAAAGCAGCACCAAGAACCACATAACAGTCAACAGTTCCCACTGCCCATCTGATTCATCAGACCACCGGCTCCAGATCATTGGAACGAACCTTCTGGAATTTTACTTAGATCTAGAAATTATAGTGGACATTCAAAAGGAATCTCAAGTAGTAGATTTCAAGCTGTGACTTCTCCTCCTGTGTCTGTCAATCACTATTCTGCAAACTCCCATTAGTACTGAAAAACACTATAAGACTTACAAAGAAAACATTGTAATAGGCCATTGCACATAGGTTGTCAGACGATCCAGGAAAGATCGGACAGCTCACAAGCTGCATCCCAGAGCACAGCCGACTATAATCAGGTGGTACCCACCCTCACTACTATGCAGGTATGTCAAAGCACCTCTCATGATCAAGTGCCCCGCTCTGTTCAGAAGGCAGTCAGAAGAGCAGCTTCCAGGCAGCTAGGACAAGGATCTCAAAGCCCATGCCCACAATGACACACTTCCTCTACACATACTCCAACAAGGCCACACCACACCTCCTAATGGTGCCACTCTCTGGGTCAAGCATATTACAGCACCAGACTCATTTTACTGTTCCAAGCAAGCCCCCAAAATAGGTATTTGTGATGGTAAACACTGATTGTTGGCTTGACTGAATCTGGAACCAACCAAGAGTCATGCGGATGGGTAGGCCTGTGAGGGCATTCCCAGGAAGGATTAACTGAGTGGGAGAGACCTTCCCTCAGAGGAGGACTTTTCAGCAGTTGCCTATAGTGCTCCAGTGGAAAAACAGGCCTGGTTGGCCTACCCATTGTTTCACTCCTTGCTGATGACTGCATCTATCCTGATGCCACAGCTACCCCCATCTTTCCCTGACATCAGAACTCAACCTTTTTGGCCTTCACACATGGACCAAAGACCAGCAACAACCCAGGAACATAGGCGCTCCATTGGGACTGCTAATGCATCCAGCCTTACGGACTAAGCAACTGACAAGATTTTAGCCTGTCTAATGTGCAGATAGCCACCGTTGGATTCCCTAACCCCTGTCCTGTAAGACACTTGACTAAATATATTTTCATCATATTTATGCATTCTATTGATCCTCTTCCTCTAGATAACCCCAATTAGTCCAGTGTTTTACAACTTTATTAAAAAAAATAAGTCTATTTCAGTGGCCAATGGTGGAAAAATTTGCTGACTTTTCCAAACCCTGAATGTGTTTACTGATCCCAGAACTGGGTTGTAATAGGTCCCTGCCTCTATCTATAAATATGATGGCATATTTAACTTTGTCAAATATCTCTCGGTGTCTATCTCCGTGTTTTCTGGTCTGTTAACATTGTATATTACATTTATTGATCTGCATATTTCAAACCACTCTTGGAGGAAACCAACTGGTTGTCATGTAATGTATTCTTTTGAAGACTTATGTTATTTTAAATTTGTGTGTGTGTGTGTGTGTGTGTGTGTGTGTGTGTGTGTGTGTGTGTACATAATGCATTGCCTATGAAGGCCAGAAATGGTATCATAGTTCCTAGAACTAAAGTTATAGGCAGTTTTAAGCCAGCCAGCGTGGGCACTAGAAACTGAACTCTTGCCCTTTGGGAAAGAACCAAGTGCTCTTATACCTTAAGTCACTTCTCTAGTGCCCATGCATGAGAATCTGAATGTGTTACTCCTAACTTTGGTTGTCAACTTTTTTGTTGTTGTTTTCTTTTAAACATGGACTCATTATGTAACCCCAGCTGACCTGAAACTCATTATACAGACCAGGCTGGCATCAGAAGCATGAGGCCCACCTGTCTCTACCTCTTGAGAGTTAAAAGACCTGTGCCACCATGTCTGCAAGCATTCCATCAAGAGTGTTTTCATCTCTGTTCCTTTTTACTGGGTCTGTAACTGGCTTTGGTATGATGGTGATGGTGGTTTGGAAGAATGAGCTCGATAATGTTTCTCGCCTTTCCGATTAGATCTTCCTTAAAAGTCTGGTAGACGTTGATAGTGAATCCATCTGGTCCTGGGTGTTTCTTTGTCTGGAGGCTTTAATTATTGCATCAGTGTCATAGCTTGTTGTGGGTCTGCTTAACCTGTTTATATCTTCTGGCTTTAATTTTGGTAGTCATAAATGGTTTTAAGTTTATTCGTTTCTTCTACATTTTCAACTTGCTGAAATAAGTTTCCAAAGCATTCTCTTATGATTTATATCTCATGAGAAGCTATAATAACAATTCCATTTTTAGCTCTAGTTTTATTAAGTTGGTTCTTCTCTATTACTCTTTGGCTAGTTTTGCTAGATTTGTCATTCTTGTGTGTGTGTGTGTGTGTGTGTGTGTGTGTGTGTGTGTGTGTGTGCATGCGCATGCGTGCATGTATGTGTTTTCAAGTACCAACTCCTTGCTTGATTAATCCTTTGTCTTTCTTTTTCCTCTGTGCATAGTATTCTACTAAGACTTTTCTGTGGTCCTGGGTTAGTTGTGATGAATGACTTAAACTTGTGCTTTTCTTAAACTATTCTTATTGCTTAATCAATTTTAACAGATAACCCGGCTGCCAGATACTTACTTTTAGCTTGAATCATGCTTCTCTATTGCCAATGACAGTTCTGATGCTAGGCTGATGTTCCCAACTTGACGGTGTTTTTCCCTTACAGATTCCAGCAATGTCTCTGCACTGTTTGATGCCTTAACTATGGCATGCTGGGGACAGGTTCTCTGCTCATTTCTGTTTGGGGACTGAACGCTTCTTCTGTTTAAATGCCTATTTCTCTCCATTTGGGAAACTCGCAACTATAATTTTACTGAGTTTGTTGTATAAATCTAATTTGACTTTCTCTCACCTCCCTCTTTTATTAGATGGATTCTTGCGTTTGTTGTCTTGACTGTTCCCCAGACTCCATGGCAGCTTTGGTCATTTTTATTACCTTTTTTCTTTGTGTGACTATATGTGTAATTAACTTGACCTTGTCCTCCCATCCTCAAAATGTGTTCTTGTGTTTGGTCTTCTCTGTTGATGTGTCCTACTGTGTTTTTTATTTGGTTGCTTGGCTCTTTCTAGAATGTCTTCCCCTGACCCCCATGTCTAAATTTCCTACCTGATTTTTTCTTCTATTTTTTAAATGTTCTTATACTGTTTTAAAATTTACTTCATGTTACAGATTCTTTCCTCCACCTTAATAACTTTCCTGTATAAATCTTGAACTGATTCATAACATTCTTGTCTAGGTTCTCATATCCCCTATGTTTATTTGAGTCATTTATTCGATCTTTGATTATTTTTGAATGTAGGATTCTCAACTCTTTTTCTGGCGTTTCAGCTCCCCTAACATCTTTGTTTTCCAGTTTCTAGAAGCAGTTGGCCTGTGGAGGTGTCATAGAGTGAAATCCTGTCTTGTGTGTATGTGTGTGTATGTGTGTGTGTGTGTGTGTGTGTGTGTGTGTGTGTATCATGTATCCTCTCTCAGTTTTATTTTATGCAAACCTTCCTGATGAGTTGCAGTTACACTCAAAGGACCAGTCAACCGCAGTACAGCTCTCATAGCTTAGCAGCAGTCCCAGAGTGAGCTGCAGAAGACACCTGTACTTTCCGTGTAAGTCCTTACAAGGTGTGGAGATGAAGACACTAGGGCTCTGGTTGGCTAAAATGCAGCTAAAAGTTTTGAGGGATATTTTGGACTAGGGGTATTAGTTTCTTCAAATAGTAAAATGGGGGATCAGGAGGAGGAGGCAAGAAGGTGTAGAGTAATGACAAAAATGTATGTGGGTCAGAGGTATGAAAAACAGTACAGAAAACACTGTTATCAGGTTCTGAGAAAAGGCAGTCAGATGGGCACTTTCCAATGAGATACAACAAACTAATTGAACACTTAAAGTACAAATGTACACTTAGTATACATGCTAAAAGATTTTGAAGACATATATGTACATAAATACTGAAAATAAAAACAAGTTAACCATTAAAAATATAAGCATAACATGAACAATACAATGAAATAGACACTATGTTCTCAGTCAACACTTCTTCCTGGTTGGGAGGCCCATGTCCCCTCTCTTCACCTTAGTTCTGTTTCTCAGGATACTTCACCATGTCTCATCACACACTTCTTGTGATCTGCATAGTTCTAGGTGGGGATATTCAGAGACTCAGCACATTCCTGGGGTTCCAGGAATCTTTGACTCTACAAGGAAAAGCAGCTATCGGGATACTGTGAACTCATGTATTTTCTAACCTTAGGATTCTGTGTTTGTTTTTAATCAAAGAATCATTGCCCTCTGTTAGCAAATTCAGAGAGGACTTGTTCGCTACGCTACCAAAACAATGGTACTATAACTCCCTTCTGAGCCTCAGTGTGGTGGTTTGAAGAAGCTTGACCCATGGGAAGTGATACTCTTAGGAAGTGTGGCCTTGTTGGAGCAGGTGTGGTCTTGTTGGAGGAAGTCTGCCATTTTGTGGGTGAGTTTTGAGGGCTCCTCGTGCTCTATCTCTGCCCAGTGCTGAAGACTAACTTTTCTCCTGGCTGCCCGTGGATCAGGATGAAGAACTCTCAGCTCCTCCAGCACCAAGTGTGCCTGCATGATGCCATGCTCCCCACCATGATAAGACTGAACCTCTGAAACTGGATGCCAACTCCAATTAAATGTTTGCCTTTCTGTCATAGTGTCTCTTTGACCCTAAGACATCCAGGAACTGGAACCTCACTGAGTTCAAGTGATCCTTAAGCACCTGCAAAATTATTAGGCCAAATCTAGTGGTGTATGAGGCAGGAAGATCAGGAGCTGTCTAGCCTAGGCTACACAGCTTAAAATCAAAGAAGCATCCCACCTTAGAATCACTCATCGACTGTCTTCAGACCAGTATCAATTTGTCTACGGCAAGCTAACAATTAAATAAGCATCAGCTCATTCTCTCAAGCCATGGGATAAACTGACGGCAGAGTGCAGTTACTACTAAGAAGCAAGATTTTAGGTGATTTTTATTTTACTTTCATATATATTCTTCTCTGTGTTTTGTAATTTTCACAAAAAAATGTATAAGAGAAAAACCAATAGTAAAATCATTTTCTTGTATCAAACAAACACCCCTTCTGCCTAGGTGTTCAAAGTCCATTTCTACGCTCAATTTTTGTTTAAGGAATTCAACTATTTACAAGAATCATCTTACTCTGAATAGAAATTCATATTAAGAGAAGAATAAAGGGCAGTACAGGATTCAGCTGAATGTCCTGGATCTCTTCCTGGATCCTCTGATGGAGATCTGCATTCTCAACCAAAGAAGGCCTTTGAATGCTGTGAGTGGACAAGGAAACTGACTGCAACTCAGGGGTGAGGACTCTCATCTTGGCAACATTATGTGTGGCCTTACTTGCTTAATAGTTAATTACATCAGTCAAAGCGTTACTATACAACTAGAGAGCAACTATTTTAGACTTTGCAGACTACAAGACCTTTCTCACAGCTACTCTTTTCCACCCCAGTATGAAGTCAAACACCCATCAATGAATGTATGCTTGTTCCAATAAAATTTTATTCATAATCGTTAGACTTCCATAGCTGTGGCAGAATACTGAGATAATCAACTTAAAGGAAGAGAGGGTCATTTTGGCTGGTTTGGTGGTTCCTGCACATGGTTGGTAGAGTCTGTTGTTTTAGGACCTGTAGCAGAGCAGGACATCACAGTAGGGAGGCTGTGGTACTTCTACTACTTACCTCTTAGCAACAAGGAAGCAAAGAGCGAGGAGAAGGGGCCAGGACGCTTATGTCCTCATTAAGTACACCTAGACCCATGGGATTTGTCAGTTGTCCTCACTTCCTAAAGCTCCACTACCTCTTAATAGCAGCATGGGCTAATAGCCAAAATTTTGACACATGGTCCTTCGGTTGGGCATTTAAGACCCAAACTATAATCTATAGACACTGTAATCTATACCTTGAATGTTTTTTTTAATGTGTCATAAAATATTATACACTTAAAATTTTATTTTCAAGCCCTTAAAAATGTAAAAGAAGAGAAGCATTCTCTACCAGGATCCACAGCCAATACACAGGGCCAGGACTCTCGGAGGTAACCTTGAGCCTCCTTTATCCTCCATTCCCATCTCTCCAGACATACATTAGTCCTGCTTGAGCCTGCCTGAGCCCGTCCTCCAAGCCTACCTCCATCCCTTTGAGATTTGGCCTCTTGGCATGGACCCAGGCTCACCTTGGTTCTTTCCCATTACTGCTTTCATTTTGCTTCCAGTCCATCTCCGTTCCTTTCTGACTCCCTGCTGATACCCACAACACCTGCTGACAAAGAGAAAATCAGTTTTAGCCATTGGAGTGCCTTACTCCAGGGCAGGCCCCATGCCCAGGAGTAATTGACCAATACAAATACAAAATAAACTCCAGGGTTTGGGATTTTTTGTTTGTTTGTTTGGTTGGTTTGTTTTTTTGTTTTGTGTGTGTGTGTGTGTGTGTGTGTGTTTTGTTTTGTTTTTTTCTTATTGGGGGTTTTGTTTGTTTGTTTTGATTATCATTTCTTGTTTTGGAGGCTGTCCTAGTTTAGATTTTATTGATGTGAAGAGATACCATGATCATGGCAACCCTTATAAAGGAAAACATGTAATTAAGGCTGGCTTCCAATTTCAGAGGTTTAGCCTATTATCTTCATGGCAGGAAACATGGCAGAGTGCAGGCAAGCCAGGTGCTGGAGAAGGAACTGAGCGTTCTGTATCTTGATCCCAAGGCATCCAGAAGGAGACTGACTGTGCCACACTGGGTATAGCAGGAGCAAAGGAGATCTCAGAATCTCCACAGTGATACACTTCCTCCAATAAGGTCACACCTACTCTAACAAGGCCACACCTAGTGCCACTCCATATGAGCCAAGCAAGCATTCAAACACATGAATCTATGGGGGCCATACCTATTCAAATCACCACAGAAGCTCCAGAAACAGAGAGAGAGAGAGAGAGAGAGAGAGAGAGAGAGAGAGAGAGAGAGAGAGATGGGGTGGGGAATGAATTAACTTGTTTTGATAGGGAGGTACAAAGAATCTGGGAAAGGTTGGAAAGGAGAAATATGTAGTAAGAAAAATATATAAAGAATTCTTAGTTCACAGGCCATGTAGAAAAGGCAGCCGGTAAACTTGGCCCATGAACTAACTCTCTCTCTCTCTCTCTCTCTCTCTCTCTCTCTCTCTCTCTCTCTCTCTCTCCCCCTATCTATCAATATGTATGTATGTATCTACTTATCCACCCACCTATCAATAAATACATCTATATATACATCTATCTATCCATATACCTATCACGTATTTTTATAGTTGAAAGAACATACTTTTGCTTTCAACTTATTAGTTCATTGAGAATTCCATATGTCTTGATTATATTCACCTTCCCTCCCCCAGCTCTTTCCAGATCCATGCCCCCTTCCCTTCCCACCTAATTTTGTGATTTTTTTCCACACCAAGACCATTTTGTGTTACCCAAATATTCCTGGACGTTTGAACTCCTGCTACAATTTCATCAACTTATTAGAGTTCTTCGTTTCCCATCAGCTAAAAATTGCCAGTAACTCCTCAGCTAGGGATGGAACTTCATTCCCAACTTTCCCGTCCACGCTGAAATTTGCTTTAATTTATGTTTGACCGGTCTTGTACATAATGTCACAACTGCCGTGTGTTCACATGTGCAGCTGCCCTGCTATATCCAGAAAACACTGTTTCCTTCTGGATCTCATATCCTCTCTGTTTCCTCTTCTCAGTGATTCCTGAGCATCCCTGCCAAACCAAATGTGGGAAGGCACAGAATACATATTCCATTTAGGGCTGAGCCTTCTTTAGTCTCTTATTTGTTACAATTTGACCAGTTGTGGATCTCTGGGTTGATCACCATTTACTGCAAAGAGAAGCTTCTCTGAAGAGAGGTAAGATGGGCCTTAATCTATGGGTATAATGATAAGTTATTAGTAATTTACTATTTGGTCTATTTAGCAGAATAATATTAGGTTCTCTCCCTAGGGCCTATGACCTATCTAACCATGGGTTCTCATCGGAATAATGGTGTCAGGCATAGGTTTTAACTTATAGAACAGGCCATGTCTCCAATGAAAAGAGGTTTGGCTACTCCCTGCTGTCTGTGGCACTAGTGGCCATGTCTTGACAGCCCAGTCATCATTGGAGCTCACAGGGTTCACAGCTCAGTGTAACTGATGCTTACTTTTCTCCTTTGATAGAATGTATAGGAATTTCAACACTATAAAAGCTGGCCAGTAGAGATGTAGTTTCTAGATAACTACCAGCTTGACAGCTCCATTTTTATCATCAAGATTCCCCAAACATTGTAGACTATTGCCACTGCTCCTGGTTACCCTCCAGAATTTGGTGGCAAAATGTTATTAGTAAAAAAATCTTTTTTCAGTAAATTTTCCTTATAAAACACAGTTCTGTAACTTACAAAAACATACTAAAGCCATTACTATTATTTTATTTTACATATATTATGATTACATCTACATTTTTAAATGTTTACAAATTATTGACTATCAAAACGTTCTATTAATTTTAATTTTTAATACTTCATCAAATAAGTCACTAGGTAGTGATAGTTTACATAGCTGCTAGAAATAATGCATTTATATGTGCTGTGGTTTGGAAAAAGAACCATAGTGTTTGAATTGCCACTTAGATATGCAACTATTACCTGCGTTGAGTGTGGATGTGAAATGCTATAACAAGAACACCCCCTAGTGGCCGCAGTCATGGCAGATAGACAACCAGGAAATGGGCAGAACTAGCTCCCAGTGGCTAGAGCAAAACCAGAATGCTGCTCAAACTCAGAAGACAGGCTGCTAAATCAGAGAGGGGCAGGAAGCAATGGGTCTAGAAAAGGCAAAAATAGGTCATTCCTGGGGCAATTCGAAATTATACTTTGAAAAGTGGACGGAGGTAACGGTATTCCTTAAAAGTACAACTCTGATAAATATCAGCCTCTAGTGAACTCTGAGCAGGTCTATAAACAGATTAAAACGTAATGCCTTAATAAAAGGAAGAAAAGGGCAGGGAAAGAGCAGCCATGGCTAATATGTTTTGAAAGGTAGTATGATCTGATATTTTACATTTATGAACTTTGGAGTCAGACTGCCTGGCCAATAGCTAGCTATATGTCAACCATCCAGCCGTCCCCATGCATCTGTGAAGGGTACCAGTAATGACAAGAATGACAGGGCTGGCAAGATGGCTCGACGAATAAAGGTACTTGTAGCCAACCTTGATGGCTTGAGTTCAATCCCTGGATCCCACAAGGTGATGGGAAAGAATCAACTTACCCCTGTCTCTTTTTATCTTTCTCACACACACTGTTAAATAAATAAGTAAAAATCTTTTTAACATATTGTTCTTGGAACAGTATTTGGCACAAAGTGGAGGTTCTGTACAGCCGGTCACTGCTACTATAACATTTCTCTCAGAAATATTCACCACTGTAAACAGTTTTTAGTCATAAACACTTCGATGTTTTATTTACTTTTACTATTTATGGTCTGCCCTAGGTCTCACGCCAGTAAACACTCCAGTCTGTTTTGTGCGCTATGGTTTCACTGCCTAAAGAAGTCTGTGGCACACAGAAGGTGCTCAGTAAATATTCAAATATTAAATATCCGAAATAAGTGTACAAACTAATATGTAAATAAATATTATTTACATCCATGACAAATATTGAAATAATATTTCAATCCATGGCAAAAAAATAGACACGAATAACAGAATTTCATTTTACAGGTGCCATGGTTATAGATTTTTAACACTAGAAAAAAAATCAAAGTGTCAATCATCAGTGGGCAGCATACAGCTGAAAGAGAGAACTTGCCCGGTATGCATCCAGGACGCCCTGTATTTGATTTCCAACACCATAAAAATTTCAATCATCCTTATTAAATACTTGAAAAAAATCACTTAAACCAGAGGTCAAACTGAGGCTTCTTCTAAACCGAAGATGAGTTGACATGATCCATTGCAGATAAAGGGACCAAACCCCAGAGAGGCAGGAGGCCACTCCCAGCCAGAGTTAAGCTTACTTGCTCTATGCTTACCCCTTCCTGGCCAGAAGCCTATGGAAAGAAAAGAGACAGGTATACTTCCTGTCATCGTGACCCAGATTCTGCCTAAGGAGTCTAACTGCTACCATGTTTTCCTAAATGCTCTCCTTCTGCTGTTGCAAGGAGTAAGTAGAAAGTGGAGAGAAAGAGGTTGAAACTCTGACCTTAGCACTAAGATAATATTTATTCTGCTGTGCCTGGAATCCAGCTATGTTTCCCAGTTCCACCACACAAGCTCAGTTATTTCCAGTTCACATTTTTATGATTCTATAATCTTACTTAAGTCATATTCTCAGACATTATAGATTTCTGACTGACTAAATGCAAGTAATTATTGCAGTAGAAAATGTTGTTCTCTAAAATGAATCATAAAAATAACATCAAGAAATATTAATTAAGCATTTACTACATGCCAGTCATCATCCTAAAGCTTTTGTAAATTGAATTATTCAAACCTTATTGGAACTGAGAGAGGTCAAGGCACCTACCCAAAGGGTATAGTTAGTAAACAATGATCATGAAGTCAAGCCAGTGCTGCCTCATGCCAAAGCCTTCAGAACACTAACTCTTTTAGTTCTCCTTTACCTAGGATATTTTTCTATATGAATAGCTACATGTTGCATCCACACTCTTACCAGATTTTACTACCTAACATAGTATAGTCCCAGACACTGCTGTAAATTGGGTGAGTCTTCAAATTAGAAAGTGTGACAAACTAGAATATGTTTCACAAAGTTAAATACTGGATTCAAAAGCTTTTAAATAGCATGTAGGATAAGAAGACAATGGAGTAGGGTAAGCTTAGTCTATGCTTCTTGCTCATGCCAGGCCAAGCAATTATGATTTGGAAATTCAAGTTTCAATCACAGAATTTAAAGCTCATTTCAGAGAACAATTTTTAATCACATTGTTTATAAAGTAAACACCCTACTTCTGGAAGCGTTTCATCAAAGACTAGGAGGGACATTGGAGAAGACCAAATTTTATATTAGGTAAGAGATGTGTCTCCCTCAGAGCTCCCAAACCTACCCATCACTTCATTGCCTTGCTCAGTGCTGAATTAGAAAGATTAAAAATAAATTCCTCAAAACACTTTGTACTTATTTTAGAAGACTATATCTTTTATTTTGAGGTGGCATTCTATTCAACTTGTATACATTTTGCATGGCTATAATTATTCTAGCTATTGTTTGCTTGTTTGTTTATTAACTTTATTCAGAAAATAAAAGGAAGTGACATTACTTGGTAAGAAATTTACACATCACCTTTGTTACAATTTATACAGTCCAGAGTCTAATAACCAGTAGACTAGAAATTTGAAGATGATTCCATGTTGTCTTTAGATATGTGAAACCATATAAGAATCAAGAATTCTAATAGTAACATTCTACATTCCCTGAGGAGGATATATATCACAGGTTATATATCTACCGTCTCATTTAATTCTTACAACTGGGTTAATGATTGCATTCCCTACAGGGTCTTAGTACTTAATAAGTTCAAGAACACATTATATATGACTAGCATATATAATGGAGTAAGAATTGTAATCTAGGCCATCTGTCTCTGGAAGTGATTTTAATTTTAAAAATCATAAAATATGAAAACAAAAATGCTAAATATGTCCCCTCATCTTCAGAAATCTGAAACAAAACAGCAAATATATGATTAGTAGAAAGGCAACAGTCAATAAACAGTAGGCAGTGAGAGTGAGTCCAGGCGCTGTCAAGAGAATATGAACTTAGCATGTGTAAAAAAAAATAGACTCTAACATCAAAAGAGTAGGGTGAAAGAATCAGTCTCCACGTGTTCTAAGCAGAGAAGGAAAGAAAGCTTCAGTAAACTCCATAGATACTCAGTCAAGAATTCTGAAATAACACACTTTAAGGTGGGATCTGTAGTCCATGTAGGAAGCAGATGCTGAACTTGTGCTCACTGGGAGGAAAAAGAAGCTCCTGCACTTTAGTGTCCCCAAGCCACGAGGGCTTCTCCTCACTGTTAGATAAACAAACAACCATTCTGCGTATCACTGATATCAGAAACAGATTGTGACCTGACTGCAGACCTGGGTAGATCTCTGTGCTAGGAAATTCATGTTGCATTACACAGTGAAGCAGGGGAATTATCATTCTAGAAATGGACCTAAAAGAAGAAGCAAGACTAACTGTATGTAAATATAACAAAGGTGTGGTTGAAGAAAGGCAACTAGAATAATCAAATCACCCAACCAGTCAGTCCAGAAAAGACTGTTCTGACTTTACTGCTTCCTACGCGCTTGCAGAGGCAGTTGGTAGGAACATGGCCATTGCTTGAGCATTTCTCAGCAGGACTTGATTTACAAACCTCTAGACAAAACAACCCAAAGGAAACCCTAGAGGTGAAAAGAAATTATTATCACATATACCATTGGAACCCAGGTGAACACTAGGAAATATTTTTGAAAAATTATGGTTCAATAGATTTAAAAATCTAGAAAAAATTGCTAACTTTTCAAAACATGACATACCAAAATTGAGCCAAAGTACATAACGGTCTAAGACATATAATGACCAATGAGAATGAAGCAATAATCGTCTTCCTACAAATAAAACACAGGATCAGATGGATTCCCTGTTCAATTTCACCACCTCTCAAAGAACTAGGGCCAATACTTCTCCAACTATTCTGCAGAATAGAAAAGGAAGGCATTTCTTAACTCATTATACAAAGATAGCGTTAATGATAACAAATCAGATAAGGATATCTAAAGCAAAAGAAAACTGTAGGAAACCATCCTTGGTGATTAATATAGAAAATACTTGAAAATAACACTCAAAAATGCCACACACACAAGATGGTTTAATACCAGTAATACAATGATAATTCCACATATGCAAACCAATAAATTTACTGGTGCAAATTAATGGTTTAAAGACAAGAATCATAAGATCAATAAATCCAGAAAAAACCTGTGACAAAATTCAGCAGTGTTTTATGAGGATAACACCAAAGAAACTAAAAACAAAAGCAGCTTTCCTTGGAGCTGGAGCAATGGCTCAGAGTAAGAGACTTGGCTGCTTTAAGAGAAGAGCTGGTTCAGTTTTCAGCACCCACATGGCAGCTCCCCAGCACGCATCAGCAGATGGGTGACCTTTTCTTGTCTTTACAGGGACCTTCGGTGCATACACACACAGGCATTCACACAAACACTAAAAAACAAATAAATATTTTTTTTTCCTTTTCTTTTTTCGGAGCTGGGGACCGAACCCAGGGCCTTGCGCTTCCTAGGCAAGCGCTCTACCGCTGAGCTAAATCCCCAACCCCATAAATATTTTTTAAAATGTAAAAAAACACAATCAACGTAAAAAGAAGTGTATTTGATAAGCCCATAGTCAATACTACACTAAGGAAAAGCAACTGAAAGCATTTTATTCAAAAGCTAGAATAAGACAAGAGTTTACACTTTCACTGCTCTTGCTCAATACAGTGCTTGAAATCTTGCCTTAACGATAAAATAAAAAAGAAGAGGGAAAGGGATATAAATGCAAAATTAAAAAGTGAAAATAACCTGTTTGCAAGGGATGTTTCCCATCCATAAAAGAACCTAAGGAATCAACCAGAAAATGCTTAAATACAACAAATATTTTTTACCATGTTAGCAGGATGCAAAACTATTTTTAAAAATCTGTAGCTTTTCTATATAACCACGAAATCACTAAACAATTGAAATACCATCAATGAATACCTACGCATAAACTTAAAATGTATGATGATATTAAAAGGTTTAAAGGCCTCCCTCCCATGTTTGCAGATCAGCAAAATTAATATAATAAAGTAGACATATCTTTAAAAGTTATATATAGGTTCAATGTAATACTTATCAAAACTCCAATAACATTCTTTACAAATATAGAAAAACTATGCAAAAATCATATGGAACCACAAATATTCTGAGTGGTCAAAATAATTAATTGACCAAAAAGAATATGTTAGAGATTTCACAATCTATGGTTCCCAACCATGTTACACTAACAAACAGTATGGCATTGACACAAAAACAAACCAAAGTAATAGAATTGAAGATCTCATAACAAGCCCAAAGAGCTACATCCATCCAATCTTACTAAGCAGACTAAATACGTACATTGGGATAAAAGGCAGTGTCTTTGACAAATGGTCCTGGGAAAACTCAATATCAACAGGTAGAAGACTGAAGTCATAGCCCTGCTGTTCGCTATGTACAAAAGTCAACTCAGAATGAACCAAATGCTTTAAGACAGGGGAAACATATCAAAATATAAGCATAAGTGAGAATATTCTGAATAGGACCCCCAAAACTCAGAAAATAAGAGCAAGTATTGACAAATTGAATTGCATCAAATTTTAAAGTTTGCACAAAAAAGAAGGGGTGGAAAGATTGTAAAAGCCAGAGACTTAGGAATTTTGCTGTGAGATTGTGACTCTTGGTACTGTTGGAAGCTAGACCCATAAAACCAACATGACTGCCTAAGGATGAGTTGGACAAGGACAGCAATAGACATGTCACAATATACATGTCAAAATGGGCAGAACTATGGGCATGGGGAGCTCATGAGGCCTCAACCTTACACAAGGAGTGATTGCCAACCAAGAAATGCTAAGAGCAAGAGAAATAGTTTTCCCCAGAGCACACCACATATAGCATTCCTGCATATGCACCCTAAAGAATCTAGGACAGCTTACCAAAGAAACGTTTGTTTGCTTATGAATAGCCTAGTAAGATCACCAGGGGAAGGGGAAGCCCTTGGTCCTGCTAAGACTGAACCCCCAGTGAACGTGATTGTTGGGGGGAGGGCGGCAAGGGGGGGAGGGTGGGGAGGGGAACACCCATAAAGCAGGGGATGGGGAGGGATTAGGGTGATGTTTGCCGGGAAACTGGGAAAGGGAATAATATTCGAAATGTAAATAAGAAATACTCAAGTTAATAAAAAAAAAAAAGAAAGAAAGAAACGTTTGCTTATGGATGTCAGCACTGCACTGGTCTAAAGAACCAAGCTAGGAGACCGGGCTAGGTGTTCAACAGTAGGTGAGCATGCAAAGAAAATGTGACAGACACACAAACAGTAGTTTTTTTTATGCATAAAGACAAATTAAATTATCACTTGCAGGAAAATAAATGGAATTGGATTGCTTCGGGAAAAGCAAAATAAGTTAGATTTACAAAGAGAAACATTGTACATTTACTCTCACATGTAAACTTCAGAAGGAAAAAGGCATGAAAGTAAAGGTGGGACAGGTGAAGTGAAGGGATAAGATGGGAAGAAATGTTGGGATATGATCAAAGTGTGTGAAAATGTATTACTTTGTACAATATTACATGCTATTTAAAAACCCACCATCCTTTCTCAATCAAACAGGCAAGAAAAGGAAAGGAAATGTATCAGCTAAAAGCAAAAAATGTTTCCTACGTTGATAAAGAATTTCTCGTCATAAAAATGTTATGCTTAATTATAAAACATTAGAGGCATTCTCACTAATACCAGAAACAAGCGTTGCAACTCTTCAAAATCATAAATAATTTATGAATGCAGGAAAGATAAAGGGGCGGATGGTGAGAAGCAGGAGATAAAGTGTCCTTGTGGTGTAGCTTCTGTCTCACAGAGAAGGAAAAGTGAACTACCCGAGTGGGTGAGCCTTAAAGAGGCATTGATGAAAGACAATGGCTTTCCTATTTGCCAGTAAAAAAGACTCGGAAGTCTTAGTTCCAGGGCTGCCTTTGACTCACAATTTCCATCTTGGAGACTCAATCTCCCTATCTTTAATGAGTCCCTCTCCGGACGTGATACTCTTTTGTGTGCTGGCATTATCTATACCCAGCCAGGTCCCTTTATGATTCAGTGTGCAAGAATGGAGGGCCAAGGCCAGCTGGGGTGGGGGTGGTTTCTTTGCTCAGTCACTAGGACACAGAGGCTATCTTTATAAAGGTTCTAGGCCTCTCCCACATTTTTTTCTTAATAGAAATGATAGGCTCTATTGTTAACTACGTGGTAAAACTATCAAAGGACTATTATTACAGTGTGATGCAGAAGATTCGAGAGAGACAGATCACTGTGGAAAATGAGAAGCCCTGAGAATGATTTAACAGGATTCTTATTTTCTTTGATAGTGCTACATGTCTTTTCCTTTCAAAGGAGCTCTACCCTTCCTTGCAACAGACACTAATCAATGACGACTCTTATTCTTTTCCAGAATAATAACAAAACTGAATCCAAGCCAAACAATGGCATGTGCTTTCTAGTCCTTTTATAAAATAAAAGAATAAATTTGGTGGTCTTAATTTGCTTGAGCTGGTCAAATACCCCAGATTGAATAATTTTATAAAGAATATAGATTTACGTTCTCATATCTCTAGAGAATAGAAAGTCCAACATTAGTATGGCAGCAGGTTCCACGTCTGGAGAGTCCTGGTCTCTACCCACAGAGAAATGCACTGCTGTTGAATCTTCAGATGCCCTGATGCATTTTTATGTGGATCTAAAAGGGTCTAACACTGTCCTCTCCCAACCACAGAAATGGAAGGATCAAGTTCTCCAAAACCCCTCTTTTCAAAGGCAGTCTCCTCTACTAGATTAGAACCCTTAGCCCTCATGCAGTCACTTTACTCAGAACTCGCCCTCTTCAAGGCAATGGTACTTAGTGGATAGAGGGTTTCCCTAGCATGCACATAGTCCTGGTTTCAATACCAGCCCCATTTACAACAGTGAGTAGCAGAAGTACATGCTTGTAAATCCAGCACTCCGGATTTAGTGTCAGGAGAAGCGTAAGTTCAAAGTTACCCTTGACTTATAGGGTTTGAGATCAGCCAATACCATCACCTTGGGGTATGTTAAACACCTAAATTCCAATATGAGACTTTTGAAGTGACACAGATTCAAATAGCATTTCTGCTGCTACAGTTGGTCTCCAGGTCATCGCTGACTTCCCTATCTCTTATTATTTTGGATCCTCTTCCCCCACATCCATCACATCTGCTTGCTTTTATTGTTTACTAGTATAGTGTCCCTAATTGTCATCACTGAGGGGTCGGAGGCTCTGCTTACTGTTCACTGTTCAGTAACCAGCCTTTATTGTAGTTGTCCTTTCAAAGTTAAGGCTGAGTTGGGAACGCTATACAGTGAGTACCCTATGATTTCATTTCTATTTCTCCTTACACAGCATCCACCCAACCTCCTTGTGGTGACCAGGGTTAGTTATTCCACACTGTAGTTACTGTGTTAAACTACCAGACAGTAGCTCTGGCCTAAGATAGAACTCTGTCTGTACTTCAAGTAGAAGTAATGTTCCTAGCTCAGGACCTGTTAATCCTAAGGTGACTGTGACCAGCAGCTCAAATTCTCCAAGTGACTCACTACCTACGTGTGATAATGAAAGACACACTCTCGTTCTTGCCCCTGGCTCCAGAATCATACCACGGTGGCACTCCTGGATGGAAATGACTGAGGAAAACATCCAACTGTAGCTAACATAGAGTGCAAGGTCCAATAATTTGGCCTTGATCTTGAAGAGAGATGATGACAGCATGTTCCAGATCACTGGATCTTAAAAAGATCACCAATACTGCAGATCCCTGAATGTTGGTTGATAGAATTTTACCTTCAGCACTAGAATTTGTTTCCTGTTCATCAAGGCCAAAAAACATGATCAGCAATGCAGGAAACCAGTGCGATGCCCTCCAGAAGGCAGAGAATCCATGTCACACGTCACTGGATTGTGGCAGGAAGCAGAAAACCACAGGAATGTTCATGAATTTGCAAACTAGTGTTCATTCAAAGGGATGGAAACTTCACTGGGTGCCCCTTCCCTGAAAGGCATTGAAAGAATGGATCTTTTGTATCCAAATGGCATTTAATAAAATCTCAGAATTATATCTCTTACTATACATCTTTGTAAACATAGGTATAATTGGTATGCATATTATCATTCATAAACAAAGTATATTTAAAAGGGAAATAAACATGTGTGCAATATTGTTTATATCTCAGATGATTCTTTTTCTTCCTTTTTTTTTTTTTTTTTTGATTTTTTTTTGTTTTTTGTTTTTTTGTAGCTTTACCCATTCACTATTTGAATCTCTGCTTTATTTAATTTTCTTGAAAATCCAGATGGTTATAGTTGATTTTTTTTTGTTTCCTAGAGCAAATGTATCAAAAACTCTGTTTTCATCCATTGTTTGCAGTACACATCCTTTAATCCTTTCTACTGTAAAATGTTTATACGGTTTTTCATTCTGTAATATTTCCTGCATGCTGATATCTTAGTGTAAATCCAATATTTGTTCTATTAGAATGGGTTTCTAAGTCTTCTCAATCTACTCCTGATTTACTCAAGCCTCATTTATGTGCTGACCAGCACTGCTGCTCAAAATGGTGGGTTTTACAGTAGACGTTCTCTCTTCCGATTGCTGCTACATTTGGTGGGCTGGTGTGCATGGAGTTGTTCTACAAACAGCTACAGTCTAGGAAACTGAACCTGGAATTTTATTTCTAAATGTGTTGAAGATCTTCCACTATCATCTGCTTTTGTTATCCCCCATATTGTGGGAGCATTCCTTTACTCAGACCATTTTACTATACAGTATAAAACGTGCTTTAAATGGTGAAATGCTTAGTGCATGTGGGGGTATATCCTGTTCTTTCTGGTCCATAGCTACAATACTCATGATTCTCATGATCCTACTATGTAGGAAGTTAGGTCAGACAAACATAATGACAGATTGGTCACAAAATGTATTTTCAGTGCACTCTAAAGTAGAGGTGCTTTCGCTCCCCCTTAGTTCGCACCTTTGCTTCTCTGTTTCAGATGCTCCAAAGGACTCTTCAACACCATCTCCACCCACTCCACTCTCCCCAGCCCACTGAGCTCATGAGCGGCAGCACTGGTGCCTGCCTGCCCTTGGCATCCTTTACTCAGAGCTTGCACTGTGGAGATAAAGCGTCTCCAGTTTTAGCATTAATGACGTTTACTTTTCTTGGTTTATTATTGTTATTGTTTTTCTGTGTTTCAGTAAATGCTATTAGGCAGAGACAAATGCGCACGTCGCCACTCTTCCTACCGCCACTTACTTTCATCATTAGAAACAAGCAGAAAGGCTTTTTTTTTCATTTTTAAAAAGTAAAATCTATTTTAAAAAGCTACGTGGTGACAATTCCAATACCAGGAAATGAATTTTTCCACTGGACAATCATATTTGTTTCTGAATATAAAGTCGGTAGGTTTGTTTCCACTTTTCACTCCCTCTAAATACAGTGAGATTCTCGAAGTTTATTATTCTTTATTATTATTTTTTAATTTTAGGTCAGCATAAAAAGTCCTGGGTTTTATTTCGGCGCTTTCACACGTATGTGTCATTATATTCTGTTTGTGATCATTCCCCTCTCCCATTGCCCTCCCCTACGTGTCCTGACCCTACTGGCTGGTTCATCGTCTCCCAGTTAGTTCGTCTTTCCAACTGCTTATCATTTGTATCCATCACCATCCTCTCCCCTCTCTTCGTCTCCTCTCATGGTTCTATTTTTAGTTTCTTGACCTACATACATAATTTTAAGTATCACGCACGCACTCACGCATTCACGCATGTAGTCACCCGCATACACACTTAATTTTACATCTGGGTTCTGTATCTAAGAGAAAACATGCAGTCTTTGTTTTGTGATTTTTGAAGCTTGCGGCTGATGGAGAATTTCCTGTCCTCCACGTTCTCTTGCAGCTCATCGTAAACGCTGAAAAGAACACCCTGTACTTCCTGACCCAGCCACCCAATCACTCAGCTCCTTGCCCTGCTTACCAATTGCTTAAAACTTTAAGGCACTTACAGTGCATCATTAGCCCCAACATACTTTGTCATAGGCAGAGTACAAGCTAATTCCTAGTGATCGATACAATGAAACTGAGATCCAGATTTGGAACTGAGTTAAACTGAGAGTTTCAGAACTGTTTTGGGGTTGTTTTTATTTCCCCTATTGAAGATAGTCGTAGTATTTCCAACAAGGAAGCTACTCAACATGATTAAACACAAGTGTTTGAAATCAGGACATTTTTAATCAGCCTCTCCAACATACAAACGCAATTTTCAATCAGGAGAACTGACTTATCTTTGCCAATGTACGTAACAGTTTTGGAACTTAATAGTCATAGGTAAGGTTGAACTAAAGTCAGGTAGGTATCTGGGAAAGGGTATCTTTTTCTTAGCAAGCACTTAATGAGAAATTCTACTCTCCCACATTCCCAAAGACAGACTCCTAAGATTAATGATTTTTTGATGTTGGAAGAGAATCTATGTGGTAAAGAGTCAGTCTCTCAGGCTTTGTCATGATGGTGAGACTACTGTCTAAGGTAGTCTCTGATTTCCTAGTCTAAGTTTAGTCCAGTTGTTCAAACTAGTAGACCTCAAATTCTTTATAGACAATACATACAATAGAAAGCCAAACTTACTGAGGCTGAAGAAAACTTGATCTTAAGCATATTGGCCATGTAGTCAGTGAACAGAGGTAATTTAAATCGAGAATCACATGAAAATGTGTCCTTACCAATGAAGCACTTGATATTAAAATCATAAAGGAAAGAAAGAGACTGTGATATTAATACTTCTCTAGGTTAAAAAACAGTTATATTTAAGATAAATTTTGAAAGAAGCACAGGAGAGGAGCGTGACTGTGATTTTAACAATAGATGAAAGATCTGAATGGATGCCGTGGCTTGGCTTGGATCCTACCTCGTCTTATCTGCTTGTATAATCATGGCTAGTGTGAATCAGCCGACTAAGAATGACTCCTTCTTAGTTGTCTTGTCTGATACCCAGGTTTGGTCCAGAAAAAGTAACACAGATTATACATGATAAAACACTCCAAATTGCTTTAGTGAACAACTTGGATTCCCAGAAATAGCAACAGGTTGAAGCCGAAGACATTTTTTGACTCCTTGCTATCACTGAGGAAGCTGAAAGCCCTGGAGAGAAAGATAAAGACACAGTATCTAAAAACAAACACACTACTTTAAGCCAAGAGTTTTAAATACCTTCTCAGTCTTGTTTACGTGTCACTTTTCGTATTGCTATGGCAACCACCCATGCGAAAACAATTTAGGGAGAGAACATTTATTTGGCCCATAGTTTGGGGTATCATCCTTTATGGCGGGAACATCCTGGCAGCAGGAACTGAAGCAGCTCACATTATGTCCACAGTCAGGAAGCAAAGGGAGATGAACATTCATGCTCAGCCTGCTTCTTCTTATGCTGACCTTGACCCAAGCCCAGGCCTGGTACCACTCACTTAGGATGGATCCTCTCACCCTAACCTAATACAGATAACCCTTCCGGGGCATGCCTGGAGGCTATCCCAAATTAACCTTCAAATATGCCCGGAAGCGTGTTTCTGAGAGCCTGTCAAACAGAATATTAACATCACAGGTGTAGAATAAGATAATTTTCTATAAAAAAAAGTTAATATAAAAATTATATGCCTTTTTATGCTAGAAGAAACCTATGTTTAGTGTGATATGTCTACCTATTTAAACCGTACAAATATGTGTTTGTTTTTTAAACTATTTCTTAAAACATATTTTAAGGGAAAAAAAAACTAGAGTTATACTGATCTGCTCCCAATTGTCATAACAAAATAATGGAGGCCAGGAATTTTACAAACAAAGATTTAGTTTGCCTCGTGGTAAGGAACGGTGATCATCCTAGATGGAGTTACTTCATCAATTCAGCTTCTGGAGAGGGTCCTAGGACAGATATCATCACAGAGACAGAAGCACATCCAGACGAAATGTTGATAACACAAGGAAGCCAGAAAGCAGGGAGGGCTTGACTTACTGTTTTAATAACAGCTTCTTGTGACACCCAGTTCACTCTGAGAGACCAACATTATCTCTCCAGAGAACGAAGCCCTCAAATGACCCAGTTGCTTCCCATCCAACCTCATCCTTCTTAACAGTTCACTGTCTCCTGACATTGCCACTCTGAAGGCCACACAACTCATAGCCGAACTCTTCATGGACAGATTCAAACCATAGCCAAAAGCATAGCAAAAGTTAATAACATATTCCTGGTGAAAGGAATGATGCTGTATACCTTAACAGTTTCGGAAGTTTTCATGACTATGATGGGTTACCCAAGGCCTGCCAGTGCCAGTGAGTTGACTCGGCCAATGGCACCACTTTATAAGAACGCTGTTATCCACCCATAAGGAAGGGGAGGGGGAGGGGATGTTGCCTGAAAACCGGGAAAGGAATAACACTCGAAATGTATATAAGAATTACTCAAGTTAATAATAAAAAAAAAAAAAAAAGAACGCTGTTATCAACAGGCAGTTGTGATAGCTGTGCTTCCCAGCACGTTAGGCACTGGCTACATGCAGCTACTGGACACTTGAAATATTGTTGAGGTAACTGAGAAATAGACTCAGAAGAGACTTTCGTTCTCTTTAATACATGGGAATTAAAAATTAATTGCCCACAAATGGGTCCTGCAGAGCGCAGCGCAGAGTCAGAAGCAAGAAGGGCATTTTCCTCCCCGTTTCCACTAGAGGGCACATCTACTCAGCAGAAGAGAGCGACATCCTGCCTGACTGGCTGCCGCTCATTTACCCCATGCTTTGGCACTCCTATAAGCCTCCTCCCTCTTCACTTCTGCCTCTCTACAGCTTCACTGCACGAACTAAGAGCAAATGCATGTAGCATGATATCACCAGGACAAGCATTGACCCACATCAGAAGACTTGAAATCCATAAACTAATATAGTACAGAACATGCTTTTAAAGTGAAGGGGGAAAAAAAAATAACCTCTGCACAAATGTTTGCTTTTCTACAAACAAAATTAATATTAAATTCTCCTTTCAATTTTTCAATCGTTATATACCCTTACTATCGTGAGTTTCCAAGAAGATTTAGGATTACAGCTCCCCAAACTTACTTAATAATAGGAACTTGAGGGTGAAGTGGCACTAATCAATATCCACTTGGCCCCGCATTTCCACCCAGCACCCAAAAGCACTGTTTTTCAAAGTGAAGTCAGTTTGTCAGCTGTTGTGGTTTGCCCTGGGGTTATCTGTATTTTGATGCTCATTCCACTGCCTCAAGGACAGCTGCCTAGTCAGGAATCAGGTGGCTTCACCATAACCTCCCCATTGAATTTGTAAAGTACTGGTGAAGGGCAGGTACAGGGTAGAAGGAGGCCTGTCATTGGAGAAGGAAGGATGGGCGGGAGAGAAGTTTGAAGGAAGATGAGGAAACTAGAGGAGGAAGGAGGAGCCAGGAGGGAGGAGAGGGTGAGAAACCAGGGCAGGCGATGTTAAGATTCTGCTCTGTGTATTTACAGGTTGTTATTAATGTTCCTAGGGATGGATAGTACCAGGCTTTGAATGTTTAAGTGGGCAATTATATCTTATCAATTGGATCTAAGATTATTGTGTTGTGTGTTCTTTTATGTGAGGGTTTGAGTGTAGGAAAGTATGTGGCTGGGATGTGTTTCCGCCAAGATATCTAGCAGATATCTTGGGGCACCGCGGTGCGGACCTAACGGGATAAAAGACAACAATACCTTTTTATTTTTATATTATTACAACAGTCAGCAACCTTCACACATGCTCTGTGAGCACTGTTGTTTACCGACGCATACATCCCATAAGTTCCTAGGAGTTCTAAAACATTGTCTTCAAACTATTTCCTCTTCTTATATGCACTTACATATTTCTTATATTTACTTATAATTGTACTGTGACCAGTGCATTCACTAAGCACTTAGTATGGGCCAAACATGAATCGAGGCAGCCAACAAGACAGGCACACATGATTCTGGCCATCATGAATTCTAGAGGAAGCAGAGAAGGATACACGGATTGTCAGTTGCTGATCAGATTACGGAAAAATAAAGCAGAGAGTGAACCAGAATCTTTAAGTAGAAAGCAGTGTGGCCTGATCTGCATGTTTACAGTATCACTTCTGCCGTGGTGAAAAGATGCTGAGGACTGGCACCAGCTTAAGGGAAGGCAAACTTCAGTATTAAGGCCTCCCTTTTCTCGGTTTAAGTCAGGATTTCTCAAGTTGGAAACTGAGGCAGGAGATCATAGGTGCTAGCTTTACACAAAATACCCAAGTATTATGAGGAAAGCCTCGCCTTTGGCTCCCAGTTTCAGGGCTTCAGTCTGTGGTCATGGTTTTGTTGTCTCAATGCCAGGAAGGACATCTGGGCAGGGAGCATGCAGTGGCAGAACTATTCACCTCACAGTGGCCAAAAAGCAAAACGTAGGCTTGACAGGAAGGACCACAGGCCCCTCCCCTTCAAGAGATGCTACAAGGATCATGCTCTAAGTAGGTTCCACCACCCAGCAGCACAGGCTAGAGACCGGGGTTTACCACACAGTAGGGCAAAAGGTCTCTAGCCTGTGCTGCTGGGCAGTGAAGCCTAGTTAGTGACACCTTAGACTGCACTTTAGCTGAATCTGCCTTCTGGTTTGGTTTCTTCCCATTCCTATCTGCATGCCTCATTCTTTTAAACAGGCCTCCTTTGAGAGCATGTTCTCGGTAAAGCAGAAGAATCCCCACTGTAGTGTTTGCTAAGGAACAACTGTCACCTGCCTTGTCCCCCTAGAACCCAAATAGGACATCTACTTCCTGTTTCTTCGCCCTCATTCTACTAATCCATTTTGATTCATTTGTAACCAGAAACAGCTCAAGCTACTTCTTACTGCCTTTCTAGTCCTGTCACCCTCCAGCTGGAATTCCGCTAAGGACCACCTGAGACTCCCAACAAAAAAGGCACTTTCTGGCCTTATCTTCCTATACTGACCCCTCTGGTTGGTCTAGGAAGCTGCTCCTCCTCCTCCTCTTCTTGTTTTTATTTAATTATTTTATTTATTTACATTTCCCCCTCCACAAGCCCCTACCCAATCCCCTTTCCCCTTCACCTCTAAAATGGTGCTCTCCCACCCACCCATCCACCCACCCACTCCCACATCGCCTCTCTAGCATCCCTCTTCTCTGTGGCATCCAGGCTCCACAAAACCAACCGCATCTCCTCCCGCTGAAGCCAAACAAGGCAATCCTTTGCTGTGTGTGTAGTGGGGACCATGGACCAGTCCATGTATACTATTTGGTTTGTGGCTTAGTCCCTGGGAGCTCTAAGGAATCCAGTTAGTTGATACTGTTGCTCTTCCTACAAAGTTTCAATCCCCTTCAAAGCTGCACTTCCTTTCAAGTATGTCTAATCCTTATTCTGAAGGAGTTCATGCTTGGATCCTTTTCAACCCCATTGTCTCTACTTAAAATGGAGACGGAATGAAAAGAAAGAAAGAAAGAAAAAAGAAAGAAAGAAAGAAGGAAGGAAGGAAGGAAGGAAGGAAGGAAGGAAGAAAGAAAGAAAGAAAGAAAGAAAGGAGAGAGAAAGCAAGCCATGACTAGGTACGGTGACTACGGATATATGGGAGAGCGACACATTTGGGAGAATCCAGAGTGATCATGACAAGCTTAAGTGGGCCACATGGGGAGAGGGAGAGGGAAAAGGAGGGGAAAAGAAAGGTACAGCAGCCTGGAGGTTCATAAAAGGGGTGGGAAGAGCCTCTGTGGAAGGGTAGCCCAGCCCCTGAGCTGCAGAGTTCAGGGTAGAAGCCAGGATATGCCAGCCATACCCTATAACAGGTTGAGATTGAGGGATGCTGGGGGGAGGGGGTGGGAATCTCACTTCTGTGTTCCTTTATAATATAATGCATTTCTTGCTTCTTATCTATCCAAGGAGGCCCCTGTGAACTAAACTGAAATCCTCTTCCCATTACCTCCCATTATTATACTAACCTTTGGCACCGGGCCTACTGCAGTGCGTTGTAGTGGTTTCCCAACAAAGCCTTCTTACAAAAATGACGTGGGTCAAGCATCTTCACAACAGAACTCTCTTGTCTTCTCATATCAGCCTGCCCATAGAGACTACAGATTGGACTTACTTTGACATAGGGAACAAGACATGGCCATCCAAACCCTTCTAAGCTTGAGGCTGCATTCCTCCTGAGAACCAGCAGACAGCAAAGGCACGGCACACTGGCATCACCCCAGGCGTCAACTCCAGACTCCAACAATTACTGTGGGGTGGCATAGGTCTGGGAGGAGTTCTGCTGGTCCCCGGGCTCTTGAAGTCTCCGGCCCCCACCTAAAGGACCATTCCTAGAACCTAGGTTACGAGATCAGCAGCCTTTCATGCCACAGCCTTCCTGGAAAGGAGCATGTAGAGTCAGATTAAGCTCACAGTTTTGAACACAGATAGGACTGGGTTTAGGGACAAACATACCTGGATTTGATTCTTATCTCATGTACTAGCTTGCCTCCCCCGGGACAAAGTATTTAACTTCTCATAGGCTCTATTTCTGAAATAAACAGATACATTAAAAATAAATAAAACGGGCTGGAGAGATGGCTAAGAGCACTGACTGCTCTTCCAGAGGTCCTGAGTTCAATTCCCAGCAACCACATGGTGGCTCACAACCATCTGTAATGGGATCCTACGCCCTCTTCTGGTGTGTCTGAAGACAGCTACAGTGTACTTATATAGAATAAATAAATAAAACTGTTTAAAAAAATAAATAAATAAAACATAGATTTGTTCATAGGACAAAGTTACATAGTGACTGTCATGGATTTGACACAAAGCACAAAGACTTAGACGAGTGAAGATGTGCTGGGCTTCCTGCTCAGGTCTTACCCAGATGAAGTAGCACCCAAGGTTCTGTCACGTCTTGGGATCTGCCTGTCCCCTGCTCAGTGCTGCCTCCACGGCCCTCCCCATCACTGCTGATGAAGCTGTTCCCATGCCCAACCTTTCTCAAACCAAGTAACTCAACTGAGCATCCTACCTTGACGCAGTAGGACGGTCAAGACAGCATTCATGCTACAACCTTTCTTTGTCCTTGTTACTTGTCTGAGCTCACACAGAGCCCTGAGAGCTTGGTTATCTACTTTTCACACCAGAGACTGTGAGGTTAATCTGTGTTGGCAGCAGGGATCGGTCGCTTGCTCACCATGCAGGTGGCATGCAAATATCTCTCCTAGGTCTAAAGAGTTATAAAATATGAACCACCAGAATATTATACACACGGGACAGTCTAAGCTCCTATGCTACTCTTTCAAATACAGCCTCTGTAATCTATATCACAGAGCACTTTAGTAATGACATAATCCATTAAAAATAAGAGCAAAGGTTCTTCTTTGATTGCCAAAAAGTTTACATCGTCTTTCCCCCTTGGTATTCACCATAATGGATTCCGTTCTGTGTCTGACAACCTTTATTCATCTTGTTTCATTGTCTTCTGAAAAAAAAAGAAATAAATGTATTTTTTTTATTTCTTGCACCTATAATACTCTCTGAGTTTTCTTTCTAAAGTGAATTGTTAGAAAAGTTATTAATAGAAATGATTAAGACATCATAAATTTGTTCCACATTTTGGTAAATAAGTATGAGAAGTCGATTGTTACTGGAAGCCCATCTCTTAGGAAAATGATGGATTGAATGTTTTTAAATTAGTTCCAGTATCCACCCACGAGCAATACGTCTTACTAAGATGAGAAATGCTCACTGCGGTTCTATTACTATTTTTGTAGCTGTTTTAATGAATATGAAAGCCAAGCAACATCATTCATATAAAAAATGAGAATGAAATGGAAGAAATTTTGTCATAGCAATCTCACGATTTTCTAGGCTACTTCTGAGTAACTGCCAAGAAGTGATCTGGCTTTAAAACCAATTGTTAGCAATCTATAAGATAACAACTTGATAAGGTTTCTTTTCAATTTTATTGAAAACCATTTAACTTGCCAAAAAACCAATTTTGCCAAGGACTTTTTAAACATTTATTTACTCATGTATTTTAGGTTCTGTCTTCACTCATGTCTATATACCAGAAGAGGGCATCAGATCTCATTACACATGGTTGTGAGCCTCCATGTGGGTGCTGGGAATTGAACTCAGGACCTCTAAAAGAGCAGCCAGTGCTTTTAACCACTGACTTATCTCTCCAGATTCGTGCCAAGGATTTTTAAATACAGTCTTTTCTTAATCAGTACTAGCACCAAACATTCCAAATGGACCTTTTGAGCACCCCAAAGTCCTACACCCTAGAAAGAAAACTTGCCATCCAGTATCTTCTAATTCACCATACTTTTAGGATGTTTGCTTCAAAACAAATTCTGGTTTGGAGTAAAATATGTTGAACTCTTCCCCAGAGTTGTCTATGTGGGTGGTATGGTCAAACATTTTATATAATTTGAACCTTTAAGGCTCCAAAGACAGCATGCCAAAGCCAGGTAGGTACTTTGGGATGGTGAGAGACCTTTCAACTCACTTCAGAATCAAAGTCCTTCTTACCTCTCATCCTTCCTGGGGCAGACAGGTATTTCTGTGATGGTCCCTTCTCTGACTTAAGTCTAGATCTGCCAAAGAAGAAATTATAGCCTCTGGTCCTCTCTCCAAATTTTCAGTAGCTACACTCATATTACAGACTGGAAGACTAAATTATGTCCACACAGCCGGACCAACTTTGTCACACATCTTTGTCCTCTTTCCTGTTGTACATACCAAACAGACTTTGTTATAAGCCACTGTAAGTTCTCCAAATTAAATTTTAAGAAATATTATTTGCTCTACCTTTCAAAACTGTCCATATTTCTACCTTATAGAAACGGTGTATATAAACTTCTGAATAGCACTGGCATGACACTTCTATGACTTTTCCCAAACTATAATTTTTTTACACCATGTTATTTGCATGTCCTTTCTTCTAATTATCTGTATTTGCCTGTTTGCTCCAGATAATATTGAAAACATGAAGGGCAAATTTCCCCTCTGTCCTTATATATACAATAAACTGATTTTCTGCCTGATTAAAGTTAGCATTCTTTTCAGTCAGCTCTAGATTACTTTTCTAAAAGCATTGAAATGTAGTTTCCTTATACATGTATGTTGTATAATTAACAGTGTGCACAAAAATGAAAAGTAGTCACATAGTTCTATAGAGAGTTAATGGTGTGTGTATGTGTGAATGTATGTGTGTGTGTATAATTATGCATGTACTTAGGAGTATGTGACTGTGTGTTTCTGTGTGTGTGCTTACATATGTATATGTTTATGTGCATGTGTGTTATTGTGTGTGTGGTTGTGTATATATGTACTTGTGCGTGTGTGTGTGTGTGTGTGTGTGTGTATGCATGCACATTCCTGTGAAGCATCTAAAAAAAGTCTTCACTTTTCAGTCTTTCACTTTCAGCAGTTTCTGGGATTTGCATAAAATAGATTTAGAAGACTGAATAAAATGAACATTAGTCATTAGACAAGACCACAAAAGAACTCTAGATTTTTGTTTGAACCATCTATTTTGCCCTTTTGATCATTTTTGTCTGTGAATCTCCGAGGGCACTCCTGAGTTAAGTGATTTTGAAGTGGTCATTTAACACTCAGTGAGGGCTTTAAGAGAAAGGATCAAACAAACTAGCTGGGATTTTCCCAATAATCTTTATACATTTAGCCATGCTGCAAGCAAGACATGTCACCTGTATGGTTTATAAAGCAGTTACATTTTCCTTAAGAGTCTTTGAAAGGTGCACAGTAATTGGCTTTTATTCTCCAAAAAGTTAACAAGGCTGAAATTCTCAATGCTAGAAATAAAAAGGTCTTGATGGTGGTGACAGAGTTTTGAGAGAAGGAAAATTAGATCGAAGATAGTATTCTTTCTTCTTCAAATTGTGATCAGAAGCTCAACTTTTGATATGTACTATGAAGAAAATGAGAACAGTTCAGAGAGAGGGTAACAATGGCAAACCAACATCCTAACAAGACAAAGGGATAAATGGACTTTTAAAAAAGAAGATGGGGGCTGGAGAGATGGCTCAGCCATTAAAGGCTAGGCTCACAACCAAAAATATAAAAAGAAGATGGACCAGGGAAGCAGGCAGGCTAACTGCAGATCTCTCTTCTGCCTATCCAAACCCAAGCCCCTAGATCATCCTTTAGCTCTGTATCAGACCATCTGCTTCAGCCTTCCCTTCCTCCCTGCCTTGTCTCCAGTGGATCTCACAGTCTTTACTTTCCAACTTCTCTCCCTAAACTCACTGCTGTACCTCAGACTGAACTCCAGCAGACGCTCCTTGGGAACCTGCAGGCCACCTCAGCCTGCAAAGCAGGGAAGCTAATTACAGATCTTCACCTCCCTCTCAGCTCCTCCAAAACCAGTCCCCCAGCCTCATCCCTAGCTCTATAGCAGACCACCTACTGCACAGCCCCCACTCTGCTCCTGCCCCCATTTCCTGTAGATTGCACAGATCCACTCCCACAAGCTTCCTTCCCCCAATTCCTTACTTTATATCAGCCTCCATTCCATAAGAACCTGCAGACCACTCCCTCTCTTCCTCCTTCTCTGCCTCCCTCCCTCCATCCATCTCTCCAGGTCCAAGGCCCCAGTCTTAGACCCAGATCTGTAGCAGGCCACCTGCAGAAGCCTCTCATCACTCTGCCCCCATTTCCCAGGGGACTAAGCGGGGAGGATCCTTCCTTCCTCCCTCCTTTGGAACCTCTCACTAGAACTCTCACCTAGAAACACATTATACCTGGCACCCAGTGACTACACCAATCAGGATCCCAGAAGAATTTCCTACTAGGAAACACTCAGTGACCACACTCTACTAAAAATGAGAAAGGGTAACACAAAGCAAGAAACAAAACACCCACCAACAAAGACAAGACCAGATATCAGGACCTACAATTAAACTCTTCCCAACTAAAAGAAATCAAAGGGATACAAATTGGAAAGGAAGAAGGCAAAGTATCTTTATTTGCCAGATGATCTGATAGTATACATAAGGGACCCTAAAACTTCCACTGCAAAACTGCCAAAGAGGATAAAATGCTACAGCTAATAAATACTTTCAGCAAAGTAGCTGATTCGAAATTAACTCACATGTATCAGTAGCCTCCTATATACAAATGACAAATGGTCTGAGAAAGGAATCAGGCCAATAACAGCTTTCATAAGAGCCTTCAATAATATGAAATATCTTAGGGTAACTCTAACCAAGCAAGTGAAAGACTTTTATGATAAACATCTTAAGACATTGAAGAAAGAAATTGAAGAAGCTCTCAGAAGATAGAAAGACCTTCCATGTTCATGGATCAGTAGGATTAATATAGTAAAAACAGCCATCCTACCAAGAACAATCTATAGATTCAAAGAAATATGCACCAAAATCCCAAGACAATTCTTTTCGAATCTTGAAGTGACAATTTTCAGCTTCAAAAAGAAAAAAAAAAACAAAAAAATCCAGGGTGGCTAAAACAATCCTGAATAATAAAATTACTGCATGATATATCACCATCCTCACCTTTAAGTTGTACTACAGAGCTATGTAATAAAAATAGCACAGTAATTGGCTCAAAAATAGACATGTTGGTCAATGAAATTGAATCAAAGACCCAGACATAAATCCTATACTTATGGATAACTAACTTTTTATAAAGAAGCCAGAAATACATACTGGAAAAAGATGGCATCTTCAATAAGTTATACTGATCAAAGTTGACGGCTGCATGTGAAAGAATCCAAATTTACCATTCTGCACCAAACTCAACTCAAAATGGGTCAAAGGCCTCAGCATAAAACTAGACACTCTGAACCCGATAGAAAAAAAATACCATGTAGCCTTGAGCTTACTGGAACAGATGGCTTCCTGGGAAGACCATTGGTGCAGGCTCTAAGATCAATGGGACCTCATGAATCTCAAAAGCTTCTGCATGGTAGAGGATGCCATCTTTTGGTCAAACCAGCAGCCTATAGAATGAGGAAAGTGTTTTTTACCAACTACATTATCAGGGCTAATATCTAAAAATATGTAAAGATCTAAAAAAAAAAAAAAACCCAAGATATCAAGAAAACAAGTATTCCAATTAAAAATGGGTTACAGATCTAAACAGAATTCTCAGAAAAGGAAACTCAACGACTGAGAAATATGTGAAGAAATGCCCAACATCCTGTCCCTTCTGGGAAGTGCAAATCAAAATAACTTTGAGATTCCTCCTTACACCAATCCAAATGGCTGAGGTCAATAAAACAAATGGCAACTCAGGCTGGTGGTTGCTGGGGACAGCATTCCATGACAAAGACTGCCCGCAGCAGGCTGGGATGGAAACGTCTCAGAAGCCCAAGGCAGCTCCTTGTAAAAAGGATGGTGTCTGGGACCCTGAGAAGCAAGAGACACATTCCTCCAGGGGACCCACTGTCTGAAACAAGAGGCCGCCGGCAAGGGCTCGGATGAAGACATCTCAGTGGCCCACTTTTTCATACACAGCTTTGTATGAAAGCTTGTTCTCATTTCTCCTAACCTTAGCCCTGGACAACGGCTGTATAGATTTCATTTGTGTGGGACTGCCTTTCAGTTGGCCTTGGTGTGCATAATTATTCTATTATATCTGACTTTCTTATTTCTTTCTCCTTCTGCTCTGGTGAATTCTGTGAAACTAGGTGTTCCTTGATGTAATGGTTCTTAAACAATTAAAAATTGAGGCAAAGGGGCCCAGCACAGCACAGCACAGCACAGCACAGCACAGCACAGCACAGCACAGCACAGCACAGCACAGCACAGCACAGCACAGCACAGCACAGTCCAATGGCCCAGGTGCACACTGTGTGTTCTCATTTTGGAAACAATGGAATAACTGCACAATGGTAATTCCAGATTAATGTTTGACTTGCAGAATGTTTGAACTTGAAATCATGTTCAGAAATATTAGAAAATGAAACAGCCATGTACTGCTAGAGTCATACAGGGTTCACTATCAGAAAGTGAAGGAATTTTCTGGAATCATGAAAAAAGCATTAGCATGAGAGACATATCATGGGATAAAGGAAAAAATGGAATAAGGGAACACAAACACGGGATACTTTAATTCAGAAAGGAAAAAACTATTGAAATTATGAAATGAGTTTTATACAATATTTGAGAGTAGTTCCTGGTCTCCATTGGATCTGTATGGATAAGAAAGTATAACTGCATAAAATTATATATCAGTAAAATTAAATCAAAACACTAAGGCTCTTAGGAGTCCCATTATATGCAGTGTACAGAAGCAGGAAGCTATCGGAACTGCTGTGCTAAGGGTTAACTTGATTCTTTCTGGCCACTGCCTGGCAGCTTTGCCCATGTCATTTATCATTAGAGCTTCCCAGGAAAATGCAAGTAGCTGACCTCTGAGCTCTAAGCTTTGAAGTATAAGTCAAGTTAAAGTTTAAATAATGGTAAGTTTGCAATTATTATTATTTTGGCCATAGGCCTGGGAATAGGGGAAGCTTGAAAGTTTGGGGAGCAATTGTAATCCTTAATTCTTTGTGGGATGTGGTTATTCTTTTGAATTTGACTTGGCAATGATTATACAGTGTCTTTTTTTTTCCTACCTGCTTTTGGAATAACAAATAAAGACTGGGGCAAGTTAAAGGCCAGTGAGTAAGTGAAGAGAGAACTGAGGAGTGTTGAATGTGTGAAAAAGTGTATGGAGAGTGTGTGTGAGTGAAAGGAGAGTGCATGTGGTGCGTGTGAGGTGTGTGTGGATCAAAGGGGAACACACAGAGGTGTGGAAGAGTATGGGAGTTCGAGAAAAGTGCACAGGAGCACAGGAGTACAAATGCTGAGTGTGTGCAGCCGAGAGAGAGAGAGAGAGAGAGAGAGAGAGAGAGAGAGAGAGAGAGAGACAGAGACAGAGACAGACAGAGACAGAGAGGCAGAGAGAGAGAGAGAGAGTTGAGAGAGAGAGAGAGAGAGAGAGAGAGAGAGAGAGAGAGAGAGAGAGAGAGAGCAACTTTAAGCCTTGAAAAATTGCCTATCAGTTTGTAGGCGAAAAGTTGTCTTGTGTGTTAATTATGTGCCTTCCAGATATCCCTGCTTCCAGTTGAGAACACTGATCCTGTGTCGAAGCTGGACCCTGACAGGTGATGATGTGATGTAGGGGGAACACTCATCTATTTGTGGTGGGAATACAAACTTAAAGAATCACTATGGAATTCAGTGTGATTTTCCTCAGGAAAATGGGAATCAATCCACTTCGAAATTCAGAGATAGCACCTTGAATATGTTCCCAAAAGCTTCCTCCTGCCTCAGAGACACTTGCTCAACCATGCTCATTGCTGCCCTCTTCACAATAGCCAGAAATCCAAAATAACCTAGATGTCCCTCTGTAGAGAGCTGCGATGTGCTGCGCCTCAAAGATGGCGCTGGTTTCCACCTTCCACCCTCCCAACGGTGAGCGCTCCTTGCAGTAAACAAGTCCTTATTTGGCTATGTCTGCCTGGCCTGCTAGCTTCCACATAGTGACAGCCTATCTACATGACCCACGTGGCTTGCTAGGACTGGTCAGTGCTAGCTATTTAAGTGTGGTGCAGGATGTTCCCAGGGAGGAGAAAGAGAGAGAGAGAGAGTGAGTCAGGAGGGAGAGAGTCAGAAGAGAGAGTCTCAGAAGGGAGAGAGAGTCAGAGGAGAAAGAGAGAGAGAAAGAGACAGAGAAAGAGACAGAGAGAGAGAAGAGAGAGAGTCAGAAGAGAGAGGACAGAGAGAGAGAGAGTCAGAGGAGAGAGAGTCAGAAGAGAGAGAGGTCAGAAGGTTGTATCAAGGTTCCTGAGTAAAACTGCTTGAAGAAGATCTCCTGTGGTCGTGTCTTCCTTGCTGGTCGAGGTTGGGCGTGGCATCCCTCAACAGAAGGATAGTTATTTTTTAATGTGGTCCATTTACATGATAAAGTATTAACTCAGCCATTAAAATAAATGAAATGAAATCACTCGTCCTGAGTGAGGTATCATAGAGCCAGGAAGCAAATGTGGTATGTATTCACTTATATGTAGGTGTTAGTTGTTAAGCCAATGACAACCAAGTTACAATCAGTAGAACCACAGAACAGCTCTTCTCAAACTTCCTAACACTGCAATCCTTTAATACAGTTCTTCATGTTGTGGTGACCACAACCATAAAATTAATTTCTTCTTTGTAATAACTGTAATGTTGCTACTTTTATGAATTATAACATAAATAGATGTATTTTCCAATGGTCTTATGTGACCCCCTGGAAAGGGTCATTTGACCTCCCAAGGGGATTTGACCCACACGTTGGAATCCACTGGTATAGAGTAGGGAACCAGAGGGGAAGAATCAGAAAAGGCTAATAGAATAGATAGTTATGGATGGGTGGGGGAGGGGTCATCCTGGACTGTGAGGACCACATAGTGAGTGGGAGAGAAGAGGGAAGGGGCAGGAAGAAAGGAGTTCAGGGAGAGACAGTTAAAATTAAGGGCCACTTGAGGAGAGTATAGAAACCTAATCTAGTAGAAGATTCCTAAAATATATACATATATGAAGGTGATCTAACCAAGATTGCCAAACAGTGGGGGAGACAGAGCCCCAACTGGACATCTCTCTCAGATGTCACTGCCTCTATGTTCTCCCTTCTATCTACAGTAAATTTTTTCCTCACCATACCTAGGAGCAACCATGTCCTTTCCTTTTTTTTATTTCTTTTTCATTCAGTAACCAACCAGTATCTGACTTTACTTAAGACCCATCCCACACTCCACAAGATTGAACCTATACTCAACACTGCAGAAGACTTGGATTTAAAAAAAAGTAGATAGAATTTTTTTTAAAGTAGCAGAAAATTCCTAATAACATTCTGCTACACTCATAGATAATCACTGGGGAAGCTTCCTCCTGGAGGAGGAGCAGCCCATTCACAGAGTCACCTAAGACCATTGGAAAACACAGATGTTTATTTACATTATAATTCATAACATATCAATGGAAATAATTTTATGGCTGAAGCTCATCGCAACATGAGGAGGTCACCAAAAACATCTTCAGGAAGCAGATGAGAACAAATACGGAGACAGTTATGCAGGGAGTGGGAGACCTTGGAATACTCAGCCCTAAACAGATGTCTTCATCAAATCCCTCCCCTTAGGGCTCAGGGAACTCCAAGAAAGAAGAGGCACAAAAAGAATAAAAGCCAGGGGGATGGACTACACCAAGAAAATAAGACCCGCCTAATTCTACAAGTTCATACGAGCCCACAGAGAGCGAAGCAGCATGCACAGGGCCTGCACAGATCTGCACCAGGGCCTGCACAATTATGGCTTCCAGTTTAGTCAAAGAGAACCCTGAAGAGTGACAAGTGGCCCTCTGTTTCTGAGGCCTTCTCAGGCCCTCTTGTTGTTGGTGTTGTTCAATTCCAATGTGCTAGCTTTGTTTTACCTTACTGTACATGTTTTTATTTATTTTTAGATTTTATTTATTTTTGCACTCCAGATTTTATTCCCCTCCCAGTCCATCCCCCGACAGTTCCACATCCCATACCTCCCCACCACACACCGTGTCTCCACAAGGATGCCCCCACCCCACCCACCCCACCAGACCTCTAAACTTCCTGGGGCCTTCAGTCTCTGGAGGGTTGGGTGCATCTTGTCTGACTGAACCCAGACCCTGGAGTCCTCTGCTGTATATGTTTTTATTTATTATCTCTTAGAAGCCTGTTTGTTTTTATAGTGAGCAACACTAATGGGTTGGTCTGGATGGGAGAGCAGCTGGGGAGGAGCTCGGAGGAGTAGAGAGAGGAGAAACTATAATCAGAATAGATTATGTGAGGAAAAATCTATTTTTCTTTCTTTTTGCTTCTTCTTTAAATACTTAGATTCTGACTGCAGTTTCCCCTACCTCCACTCCCCCCCAGTCCCCTGCCCAGCTCCCTTCTCCCCGAGATCCATGCCTTCTCTTTTATCCTTAAAAAAAATCAGGCCTTCCACGGATATCAACTGAACATAGCATAAAAAATTACAATAAGACCAAGCACAAACCCTCATACCAAGGCTGCATGAGGCAACCCAGTAGGAGAAAACAAGTCCCAAGAGCAGGCAAAGCATCACTAATACATCTCACCCCCACAGTTAGGAGTCCCACTGTGATTGAGCCTGTTGACCATTGACAAGTTTCATAGAAGCTGGGGTTGGGGAGTTGCCAGACCAGTACCTACGATTCTGGCTTTTCCTTCTATACCTCTCAGCCATTTGCATGTGATTCTGACCTAATTACATATGGTTCATGGTACTAAGAGGTGCTAAAGTATATAGTCTTGGAAAGTTAGCTGGAGGGTCTGGAAACTCCATCTGACCATGGGGAAGCCAGTATTCATGCTTGGTGAAGACTTTCTGGTGTGTCTACTTTGGAGTTCTCCATACTCCTGTAAGAAACTCCGCAGAGTCTTTTTCCCATAAATTCATTGATTCTCCTGGGTGAACTTTAGAAAAATCGTACTTTGGTTTGTTGTTGGAGCCTCATAAAGAGTGGGTAAATGTTGCTTACATTCCCACAAGAGAGGAATTCCCACAACACTCATATATAGATAAATATTGATTATGTATATATTTATTATTATTGACTTACAGGAATATATGTACTCATCACAAGACCTGTGAGTTATAAACAAATCATTATACAATTTGAGTTAGGTATCTTAGGTTCTAAAAGTAACATTAAATTCAGAAAACAAAGGGAAAAGGCCATAAAATGTAAAAGAAAAATAGGAGATGCATGAATGTTAAAACTATCTAGTCTATCCTTCATGTGAAAATAGCAGGTATGTTAAAATATGAAGAACTTTGAAACATGACATCCAAGAATCCCTCAACCAAAAAGAACTTTAAATTTATAAAATCAGCCAACCAAAAGCTTGCTCAAAAATTTAAACACCAACAAGCAAAATGAGAAGAAATTAAAGTGTAATAACCAGAAATTTTATTTCAATATAAAACCAAAACACTAAAGGAAGAAACAAAGTAGCCAGACATCTATGGCTTTAACAGGGCATCGGTTGTTCAAGCCCCTCCCAAACAGAACAAAAGAATATTGTTAAACACACCCGGAGTTTATTAGAGACCGGGAAGAGTTCCATCTGAAGCTAAGTTATTATTTCAAGTATGTATTCCTAGAAGCTCCAAGCGCTAAAGATGCCTGGACAAGAATAGACTGAATCAAATAATCTGTTTACTAGCACAAAATTAAAGACATACAGGACTGGGGAGATGGCTTAGAGGGTGAGAGCACTTGCCACATGATCACAAGGACCTAAGTCTGAATCCCCAGAACTCACATAAAAAGTCATGAGCTCAGTGTCCGTAATCCCTGTGTGTCTACAGGTGAGGAGGTGGGAGATGGGAGGCAGAGAGAGTCTCCAGAAGCTCAAAGGCCACCTAGGCTGGCTTACATGATGGAAAAATAACAAAGAAACCTTGTCTCAAACACAGTGGAAGTAGAGAACCAACAAAGAGATTGTCTCTGAGCTCCACGTGTATGCCCATATGCATTCATACACACAAATGAGCAGGCACAAAGATTAGTAAAGAATCCCATCACTTAAACATAAAATGCTCACAATGTCTCACATTGAAACAAAATTGCTCTATGTGTAAAGATAAAAAGAAAAATAATTTCATAGAAAAAGACAAAGTGATACAGTTGAGGAAATTAGTAACAAGGAAAAGTCATTTTGGTAAATATGCTTAATGTTCAGAAGAATTGGAAGAAAATCATACAATAAAAAGGTACATATAGAATACTTTAAAATAAAAACAAATGGTTTTATTTCTGGATCTTCAATTCTATTCCATTGATCAACATGTCTGTCTCTTTACCAATACCACACACTTTTTATCACTATTGCTCTGTAGTAGAGCTTGAGGTCAGGGATAGTGATTTCCCCAACCATTCTTTTATTGTTAAGAATTGTTTTTGCTATTCTAGGCTTTTTGCCTTTCCAGATAAATTTGAGAATTGATCTTTCAATGTCTCTGAAGAATCGTGTTGGGATTTTGATGGGGATTGCATTGAATCTGTAGATTGCCTTTGGTAGGATGGCTATTTTTACTATGTTAATTTTGCCAATCCATGAGCATAGGAGATCTCTCCATTTTCTGAGAACTTCGGTTTCTTCCTTGAGAGACTTGAAGTTGTTGTTATACAGATCTTTCACTTGTTTGGTTAGAGGTACCCCAAGATATTTTATACTATTTATGGCTATTGTGAAGAGAGTTGTTGCCCTAATTTCTTTCTCAGCCTGTTTATCATTTGTATAAAGGAAGGCTACTGATTTATTTGAGTTAATTTAATATCCAGCCACTTTACTGAAGTTGTTTATCAACTGGATAAGTTCTTTGGTAGAATTTTTGGGGTCACTTATGTATACTATCATATCATCTGCAAATAGTGATACCTTTAATTCTTCATTGCCAATTTGTATCCCCTTGATCTTTTTGTTGTCTTATTTTTCTCGCTAGCATTTCAGTACTATATTGAATAGATATGGGGAGAGTGGACATCCTTGTCTTGTCCCCAGTTTTAGTGAGATTGTTCAAGTATCTCTCAATTTAATTTGATATTGGCTGTTGGTTTGCAGTAAATTGCTTTTATTATATTTAGGTATGGACCTTGAATTCCTGGTCTCTCCAATATTGTGTTGTGGTAAAAATACAAATGGGCAGAATGGTTCCCACATGTACCCTGGTGGTCGCACTCTCACTAGTTCTGGTTTCAGCCATTGGAACTAGTGCTAATTTATCTCAGCGACTCCACACTGCCCTCAAATACTCTCTGACCCAGGCAGCAATCTTTCAACGCATCCAGTTTCCGGGATGGGTTGTTAGCTCACCAGGCATACACACCCCAATTCCGGGGTGGGCCCAGTGTGTTCCATCACCATATACTCTCTTGAACTCAATTAAGTCGCCACAAGAAAGAACAGGACACATCACACAATATCCTCTGATCCAATTGATAAGATATAATTTGCCCATCCAGACAACACAAAATCCTGTATACACCCATCCCTTAAGAATAGTCATAACAACCTGTAACTATGCGTTCACAGAGAAGAATCTTAACATCTGCCACCATGTTCTCTCAGCTTCTCTCTCTCTCTCTCTCTCTCTCTCTCTCTCTCTCTCTCTCTCTCTCTCTCTCTCTCTCTCTCCCTCCTCCTCCCTCCCTCCCCTCTCCCTCTCCCTCTCCCTCCCCTCCCCTCCCTCTCTCCTCTCCCTCTCCCTCTCTCCTCTCTCTCTCTCTCTCTCTCTCCCCTCCCCTCCCCTCCCCTCCCCCCCCCACTCCCCCCCCCTCCCCTCCCCTCCCCCCCCCTCCCCCCCTCTCCTCTCTCTCTCTCTCTCTCTCTCTCTCTGAAGGTCTGGTAGAATTCTGCATTAAGTCCATCTGGCCCTGGGCTTTTTTGGTTGGGAGGTTTTTTAATGACTTCTATTTCCTTATGGGATATGGGCTTGTTTAGATAGTTTACCTGCTCTTGATTTAACTTTGGTATATGTTATCTGTCTAGAAAACCATCCATTTCATCCAGAGTTCCCAGTTTTGTTGAGTATAGGCTTTTGTAGTAGGATCTGACGATTTTGAATTTCTTCCCTTCCTATTGTGTCTCTCTTTTCAATTCTGATTTTGTTAATTTGGATTCTACCTCTGGGCCCTTTAGTTAGTTTGGCTAAGGGTTTATCTATCTTGTTGATTCTCTCAAATAACCAGCTTTTGATTTTGTTGATCATTGTATAGTTCTCTTTGTTTCTATTTAGTTGATTTCTGCCCTGAGTTTGACTATTTCCTGCTGTCTACTCCTCTTGGGTGTGTTTGCTTCTTTTTGTTCTAGAGCTCTCAGGTGTGCTGTTAAGTTGCTAGTGTAAGATCTCTCCAGTTTCCTTACCAGGGTACTTAGTGCTAAATATGTCAATATTTTCACTACATTCTAGGAAGTATTTAATTTCTTTCTTATTTCTTTCCTTATCAAGTTTTCATTGAGTAGAGAGTTGTTCAGTTTCTGTGTTTCTGTGGGATTTCTGTTGTTTTTGCTATTATAGAAGACCAGCCTTAGGCCATGGTGATCTGATAGGAAGCACAGGATTATTTCAATATTCTTGTATCAGGTAAGGGTTGTTTTGTGGCCAATTATATGGTTGATTTTGGAGAAGGTATCATGAGGTGCTGAGAAGAAGGTGTATTCATTTAAGGGTGAAATGTTCTGTAGATATCTGTTAAATCCATTTGATTCATAACCTCTATTAGTTTCACTGTTACTCTGTTTGGTTTCTGTTTAAATGACCTGTCCATTGGTGAAAGTTGGGTATTGAAATCTCCCGCTATTATTGTGTAGGGTTTAGTGTGTGTTTTGAGCCTTAGTAAAGTTTCTTTTATGAATGTGGGTACACTTGCATTTGAGGCATAGATGTTCAGAATTGAGACTTTCTCTTGGTGGATTTTCCATTTGATGAATTTGAAGTGTCCTTCCTCATCACGCTTGATAACTTGATCTTTGACAAAGAGGCCAAAAATATACATTGAAAAAATATGCAATAAATGATGCTGGTCTAACTGTCTATATGTAGAAAAATGAAAATAGACCCATATTTGCTACCTTGCCCAAAGCTCAAGTCCAAGTGGATCAAGGACCTCAACATAAAACCAGATACATTGAATCTAATAGAGGAGAAAGTGGGGAAGAGCCTGGAACTCATTGGCACAGGGGGGAATTTCCTAAACAGAAATCCAATGGCTCATGCTCTAAGGTCAAGAATTGATAAATGGGACCTCATTAAATTGGAAAGCTTCTGTAAGACAAAGGATAGAGTCAATAAGACAAATTGGCAACCTACAGATTGGGAAAAAATATCTTCACTAACCCCACATCTGATAGAGGACTAATATCCAAAATATATAAAGAACTCAAGAAGCTAACCACTAAAAAACCAAACAACCCAATCAAAAAATGAGTTATAGAACTAAACTGAGAATTCACTACAGAAGAATCATGAACGGTGAGACGAACCTAAAGAACTGTTCAAAGTCCTTAGTGATCAGAGAAATGCAAATCAAAACGACCCTGAGATTCCACCTTACACAGGTCAGAATGGCTAAGATCAAAAATCTCAGGTGATAACACATGTTGAGGAGGATGTAGAGAAAGCAACACTCCTCCATTGCTGGTAGGATTGCAAACTGGTACAACCACTCTAGGAATTAATTTGGAGTTTCCTCAGAAAATTGGAAACAGATCTACCTGAAGACCCAGCAACACCACTCTTGGGAATATACCCAAAAGATGCCCCACCATGACACAGGGGCACATGTTCCACTGTGTTCATAGCAGCCTTGCTTGTAATAGCCAGAAGCTGGAAACAATCCAGTTATCCCACGACAGAAGAATGTATACAGAAAATGTGGTTCATTTACACAATGGAATACTACTCAAATATTAAGAACAAGGGCATTCTGAGTTTTACAGAAAATGAATGGAACTAACTAGAAAATATCATCCTGAGTGAAGTAACTTAGACCCAAACGGACATGCATGATATGCACTCATTAATAAGTGGATATTAGCAAAAAAAAAAAAAAAAAAGGTACAGAATACCCAGGGTACAGTCCATAGAACTCAAAAAGGTCAGCAAGCTGAAGGTCCCAAGTGAGGATGCCTCAGTCCCATTTGGGAGGGAGAAAAAAGCAATCACAAGGTGGGAGGGAGGGAGGAATCTGGGAGGGAAAGGGGACAGGGTGGGAAGAGAGAGAAACATGATCTGGTATTGGGTGGCGAAAAAGAACTGAAGCCCTGAGGGCCAGCAAAAAGAATAGAAACAGGCAACTTGGGAGTTAGGAGGCTGGGGGTACCCTCCAGAATATACCAGAAACCTGGGAGGTGAGAGACTCTTAGGACTCAAAGGGGGGACCCTAGATGAAATGCCCCACAGTGGGGAGAGGAACTTGTAGAGTCCACCTCCAGCAGAAAGACAGGGTATCAATCGAGGTTGCCATCCCACAGTCAAAACTCTGATCCATAATTCTTCTTGTCTGAAAGAACTAAAGGGATGGAAATGGAAAGGAGCCTGTAGAAAAGGAAGTCCAGCGACAGGCCCAAAGTGGGATCCAACTCAAGGGAACCCCTCCAACTCCTGACCCCACCAAACCTCTAAACTCCCTGGGGCCTCCAGTCTCTTGAGGGTTAGGTGCATCTTCTCTGACTGAAATGACCCTTATTAGGTCTGACACTGAGGCTATGGTGCCCTCACAAAAAGGGACCTTTCATGACAACCCTCTGAAAGACCCAAAAAGCAGCTGAAAGAGTCAGATGCAGATATGTGCACCCAACCAATGGACAGAAGCTGCTGACCCTTGTGGTTGAATTAGGGAAAAGCTACAAGAAGCTGAGGAGGAGGGCAACTCTGTAGGAGGACCAGCAGTCTCAATTATCCTGGATCCCCGAGATCTCTCAGACACTGGATCACCAACCAGGCAGCAAACACCAGCTGATATGAGGACCTCAACACAAATACAGCCTATGACTGCCAGGTCTGGGTTCAGTCAGAGGAGATGCACCTAACCCTCAAGAGACTGGAAGTCCCAGGGAGTTTAGAGGTTCGATGGGGTCTGGACATCCTCATGGAGACAGGAGGGCGGGGAGGAGGTATGGATGTGGAACAGTCGGAGGGTGGGCCAGGAGGGGAATAAAATCTAGTGTGTGAAACAAAAGATTAGATAGAATAAAAAGAAAGAAAGAAGAAAACAAATGGAGCTGTTATGGATGAGAAAATACCTGAAGTGAAAATTAGGCCAGATATATTTAGCATCAGATTAGATACAAAGTTTTTAAAGTCAGTGAACTTGGAAACAATAAAAAAAATAACAAAAGTAGAACATACAGAGAAAAGAAATAAAAATTAACCTGAGAGCATTAAGTCACTCTGAGACAGTATCAAGAAATGTCTCATACAAGTAACTGAGGTTTCAGAAAGAGGGAATAAAAGAAAAAAATTGAAGTGCTAACATAAAAGGTTTAAAAATACAAAAGTGGGGCAGGGAGAGATGGCTCAACAGTTAATAGCACTGGCTACTCTTCCAGATGATGGGTTCAATCCCAGTACCCACATCACGGCTCACAGCCATCTATAGCTCTACTTCCAAAGGACCTGGGCTCCTTCTTCTTGCCTCTGGGGACAGCAGGCATGTCTGTGATACTCAGACATCAATGAAAGCAAAAAAATCAGACACTTAAAATAAAACTTAAATAAAATATACAAAGTAAAATTATCCAATATTGAGAGGCAAAAATAGAGTCAAAACTACAGTTGAAAATATCAACTTTTTTCTCATTAATTTCTCACAAACTATGAAATCAGAGCAAAGAAGACTTGATGATGTTATGAAGAACACAAACTCAGCTATTTCTTCAAAAAAAAAAAAAAACCCTACATGTCACACGTCTACCAGGCATGCTTTACAAGTCCATGGGCATGACTTCCTGATAGAGAGCATCAATTAAAGTGTAACTAAGTCTTCATATGTTTTAAAAAGCCATAAAGAAAGTAAATTAGATTTCGTTAATTTAAATATATCTAAATGCTGAAATAGTTGGGGATTAAATTTCACAAATTTTTAAGAACCCATAGTTTAAAGGCTAAATTATGGAGAGGAAAAGGGAACATTAGATCTGGATCATTATTAATTTGCAGCTCATAAAAATAATGAGATGCATACAAAGGACTGCTTAGAGAACATATTTAAGATGATTAAATTAGAAATGATGAAATCAATAAGACAGAAAATTAAAAACCAATAGAGAAAAACAAGTGCATAAAGGTGATTGTTTTTTAAAAATAATCAGTGGTATTGACTAAGTTCTAAGTAGAACAACCAATGGGAAAAATTAGACAAATACCAATATCAAAACTACAATAAAGGCACCACCACATAGTCCTCAGACGCTTAGCAAACAGTGTACTTATCAAATAGACAGTGCATATTATACACTGATGAAAGAAGAAATAGAATATGAATATTCCTTCTAAGAACACAGCATTCTAATTTAAATGTCCATGTTCACTAAAACTCAAGAGGACAGGATGTTTAAAAGGAAACTAAAAGTTGATATCCAGTGCCTGTACAAACAGCTTATCCCTGAAGCCGTGTTCTACAGTGCTGGCTTGGTTACAGCTGGGTACCACAGTGCATCCCCTCCTCGGAGTAAAGTGTAATTAATTACCTTGGGCACAGTGCATGTGACTGTGGAGTGAAAGGGACGCACCATTGGGGCACCACAAAGACAGAGACATTTCAGGCAGGCACCCTGCACATAACAGTGTGTCAGATGCCCACTACATGACCACTCTGATAAAGGGAGTGATGGCATTTGTCAAGTGAGGGACATTTCCTCAGAAGCTGTTAGTGTTAGGTAGCTCTGCTGCCCAGGCAGGGAGGTGATGCCCCAATGCTTATCCTCAGATCAGACAGTGGTGAGAGGCCACAGTCCAGGAAGGAGGTAGCAGCAAGAGCTACAGAACTCTCAGTGTGGTCTCACTCCCATATGCCATGGACGTGCATTTTTGAGGAGGGGTGGAGAGAGCTGTCCCTGGATCTAGAAATTGATGTGGCATTTGTGGAAAAACGTTCAGGAGGAGACAGTACAAACTAAATTTAAAGATACTCTAGAGAACTAAATAAACGTGCAACAGTAATAGATTGGTGGTGTATGAGCTACTAAGGAAGGGGGAAAAGAGGAATGTTTGGGGGTGGGTGAATATTCTGTCCTGAGTAGCAGCTATTCATGGGTGAATAGCCGCATCCCTGAACACTCACCAAACATGAATGAACTCAAAGGGATACACATGATTGAAAAGAATCACAATAACGTTGGTAAAAAAAAAAATCAAGGAAACATGTTTTGTCCCCAGAATCATTCCTCCTAAAATAGTGTAGCATAATTTTATGCAGGACTTTTGTTAATTCACACTTTTCTATTAACATTAACAAAGTACAGTTAATATTATGTAATTAACAAAGGCAATACTGCATGGTGAAGCATTTTCATTGTAGAGAATTCATGTTGCCTTAAAAGGAAATGAGACGGAAAATCAAATGTCCGGCTTTCCTTCATACTTATGATTGCATGACTAAGCAAAGGTCTTCAGCCCAGCCTTCCCTTCACTATTCTTTACCTGGTTCATTGAGTTCACCTGACTAGACATTTGGATTTCAACTTCTATATACAGGAAACGTTTGACCATGTTTTCAGCTTCTTTGGTCTACATAGAACAATAATGTGAGTTACTAACTTGCATCTTTCAAAGAGTTTGTATACTTAGTTGCATTTTGATATATTAATATAAATGTGGTCATGATATTATGTATGTAACAATGTTTGTAGGTGTGTGCCTTTGTGGTAACCGGGTCTGATTGCGCCCAGCACTTCATGCATCCCAAGTATTGAACTACTTCTGTAGCTTTCTTAATATCTGAGTCTCTAGTGACGTCTCTGTCATGAGAGCTCCTGTGGCTGGTGGTTTGTTGTTTGTCCTTCCCTTGGGTTCACTAGGATTAACCGTCCTTCCTTAAGACCTAGAAGTTCACTGACTTTTTCTTTGTTCAGTTGCTATTGCAGCGACTTCTGTTGTCACTTCACCTTTTCTTCCCCTCCCTTTACTTTGCTTTTAACACATTTTATGGAAAGGCAGAACTGGTTGTTTTGTCTAATTTGCTCTTTTTTTTACACTTTAAGATTAAACCTAGGCTGGAGAGATAGCTCAGCGGTTAAGAGCACTGACTGCTCTTCCAGAGGTCCTGAGTTCAAATTCCAGCAAGCATATGGTGGCTCACAACCATCTGTAAGGGATCCGATCTCCTTTTCTGGTGTGTCTGCAAACAGCTACAATGTACTCATAAATATAATAATAAATAAATCTTTAAAAATAGATTAAACCTTAGATCAACAGTTTTATACCTGTTTTCTATTATATACATTTAATATATGCATTTAAGCCTAAAATTTCCCTCCCTCCAACAGCAGTTTTTTTAGTTACACTACACAAATTGTCAGGTTTTCATTTAATTCAACCCAAAATATCTTGTAATTCTCCTTTGACTCATGAGTTATTCATATGTGCAAATGTTAGCTTCCAGTATCTCAACAATTTTCCAAGAATCTTTCTCTTATATAAGTTTCTAATTTAATTCTGCCATGATCCTAGGATGCATTTATATTTCTTCTATTGCTTTAAACATATTGAAATACAGCAGAATATAGTGTACCATACCATTTCAGTCACTGTAAATTCATCAAGAATTGTTTTATAGCATGTCATGTAGTCTCCTTTGTCTAATGTTGTATGTGCATTTGTAATGAATACTGTTTCTGAGGAAGTGTACAGGACCTTGTTAATGTCATTGCTCTACTGTTTCTTCTAATAAATTTGCCTTTTTAATTGAACCAGGTACAAAACTGTTTGGAAACAAACATTTTAAGCTCTATGAATATAATTATTTAATAAGTAGAAATGGTAAGTGTTCCCTTTTTGTAACTCAATTATGTCAATCATACAAAATAATGGGTTTCATTGTTAGATATATATTATTAAGTTTTTTTAGGATTTATTTTATCTTTAATTATGAATATGGAGGTACACCTAAGTGCAGGTGCTCTGTGGAGGCCAGAGGCACTGTTGACTCCACCTGGAGACCCTTCCAGGAGCCAGAGTTACAGGAGCTGTGAGCCACTCAGTGTGGGTGCTGGAAACTAAACTCAGTCCTCTGTAAGAGCAGTGTATCCTCCTCAGTACTCAACCACCTCTCCAGCCCCAGGATTTCTTTAAACCAGTGGATTCTCTCACAAATGATGAAGCCACTAAGAGTACCAATAATGAAGAAACTTTAGGGATCTCTGCCATTACTATTTTGTACACCCAAAACAATAAAATGGATGCTTTCTGAATAACTTGAAAGAATTTCTATTTAATTATTATTTAAAAGAGCAAAATTCAAATACATATGTGTTAAACAAGCCCATTTTCCAAAAATAATTAATAATTCTGACTCAGAAAGATTTATACCTAATATGATTTTTTTTTTTGTGACTGGAGAAATTTCTGGAAGAACACATTGCTAGTGCAAAGAATCAAACAAGATAATTTTTAATTAAAAGCGAAGCCAAGAGTTATGTGCCCCTAACTTTTAAATGATCTTTCAATATGAGAATGAATGATATTACATGCAGGTTAGCACATACATGTAGAAAGATGTCGGGACAGTCACCCAAATGTGAACAGTGGACTCGGAAATTTTAAGTAATTTTGCTTTTCTGTACTTCCTTGTCTAAATTTTCTATATTGGCTAAATAATATTTTAAAGTTAAAATGAGATTGAAAGATTAAAGAGCATTTTAATTAAAACAACAGAGAAGTTAGCTGTATTACATCCTGACTGTTGTGATGAATGAGGGAAGTCATACATGGCCTCCCACCTAAGAAAATACTCACTGTTTAAGGAAAAAGTGGCCTCTTCCAATAAAGTTTCCCCAGGGCTTGGATCTATTAGAACGATCCAAGCCTCATACAAGCATTTCTCAGTACTATATTCTTACTACTCTGTATTCAGTTAAGTTCTTTGTTTTCTTATGGTGGTGTGTACTGTGTGTGTGTGTGTGTGTGTGTGTGTGTGTGTGTGTGTGTGTGTGTGCTTGCAGAGGCCAGAAAGGAAACTGAATCCTCTGGAGCAACATTACAAGCAGTAATAAGCCATCTGAAGTGGGTGCTGGGAGCTAAATTCCAGTCATGTGCAAGAGCTCTTAACTACTGAGCTATCTTTTCTACTCACAGTCTTATCTAACCAATGACCCAAATGTGGAAAAATAGACTCAGTTGTCCAGGACCTTTTAAGAATACCTCCAAGTACTCCTTGCGCTTCCAAAGGATCAAGAACATGAATGACAAAAATTGAAATAAGCAAAATTAAACTGAAAAAAAAAATAAAGGTATATTAAGACTAGAATTTGGTTATATAGAATGAAAAAATATTTTAAGTTACTTTTATTTGAATAAAAGTAAAAGTATGGCCTCAAGAGTCCAGAGCACTTGGCAATATTTGGTTACGTTTTATATATTAAAAAACAAAACAAAACAATATCAACAAAATGGAAACCTAGTCGACTACTTAGGGCTAATAAAGTCACAATCTGGAGGGAGAACATACAATCACCACTTTACTAAATCAAGTAATGCCTAACTAGGTTCCTATTCCCTAAATATTTGTCTTTATACCTACAGATAAGTGAAGTTCTCAGCCTTCATTAAAGAAACTTCTCTTTGCAACAACTGGAGACCATTACAGAAAACGAATCAAAAAGAGTTGTAGAGCCCGGTTCCAGCTGACACATCTACAGCACAACTCTCACATCTAAGGTTCAGGGATCACTGAGAAAGAAGAGGTGAAACGTTTTTAAGAGCAAGAGGAGCAGGAAGTTTGCTGTGAGAGTCTGTCTCCTAGAACTGTCAGAATCAGCACTCGTGAAGTCTTACAAACGCAGCAACCTTAACATGACCTGAGCAAGGGGAACCACGATACATACACTAACCTGCAAGGGGGAAGCTCACAAAGTCTCAACCTTAAACAACTGCAGGCAACTAAGGAATGCTGACAGCAGAAGAAATGGTCTTCCCTAGGGAAGAGCCCCCTAGTTGGCAACCAATAACAAACGTACATACAAGTAACATTGTATAGATTGAGCAGGTTATATTTGGTTATATTTGTGTGTGTGTGTGTGTGTGTGTGTGTGTGTAACAATAATTAAAGAAAAAGAGATTATGAATTTGAAAGAGTTAGGAGGGGGCAGAGTGCATGGGCATGTTCAGTGGGAGGAAAGGAAAGGGAAAATTATGTAATAATCTCGATATTTTTACAAGACTTTAAAATCATAGAAATTGTGATTTACCAAACCATAAAGATGTATGACCAAAATTTTCTCCTCCCTCTCAGTGGTGTGGGAGTAGCTGCTGACCATATTTAAATGATCTAATCTAGTCATCTATGACATTTGATGGTTTCAAGGAGCAAATGGCTATACCTGAAATATGTCATCGTATTCCTTACAACGTGAAGATATTAGGGAAGAAAAGAGATGAAATCTTGTCTCATTGCTGAATTTTTAAATTTATTGTCTATAAATCATAGCTTACTAGTGAATAATGAGAATACTCAATATTTTCTTTAACAGATAATTAAATGTATTATTTTTAATGATTTATTTTTTATTTTAAATACATTGGCGTGTTGACTGCATGTATGTCTGTGCAAGAGTGTGGGCTCCCCTAGAACAGGAATTACAGACAGTTGTGAGCTGCTATGTGGGTGCTGGGAATTGAACCCGGGTCCTCTGGAAGAGCAGCCAATGCCCTTAACTTTTGAACCACCTCTCTAGTCCCTCAATCAGGACATAGGGTCTCCTTTCCTATGACAGAAATATTGACCTATGTGTGTTTTAAGGCTTAGGCAAGCAAAAGCTTTTGATTCATGAAATTTTTATAGGAAAGGGATCAAGGAAAGTAGGGTGGGGCAGACTTTAGTAGAGGTAGCAATGGACGGTTATGACCAGAACTGCTGAACTATCCATCTTGCCTGCTCTGGATCTGCAGGAGCAGGTCTGTCACTGTGATGCTCAATAAATCTCTTTTGACAGCATGAGTAAATTTCTCCCATTGAAAATAAAGATTGATGAAATGTTCTTTACTGTGATATATTCAGTTTTGAGGCATATGATATATACAGCTAATGAAAAGAAAACTTAAGTCTAAAACCTTGACTGTTTCAGTTGAGAAACAACAATGGGGGAAAAAAGGAAAGAACTCCCCAAATTGGTACTGGGTATATAACAATTTCTGTAACCAGTGTTTAATGTTCAATAATCAAGAGACTATGTGGCATCAGCCACATAGATACAGACCATTTCTGTCAACTGTTCAAGAACTTTGCAAAATGTATGTCAGAGTTCCTTGAAAATTATTTGAGGAGTCAGGGTTTTCTGTGACTTTGGCTTACAGAAAATCACTCCAAGACTGAGGAGGAATCTTTTCAATACACACTGAAGCAGAATGATTATCTCCAAAGGAGCAAGTCAAGAAACTACTTAAATTGGTGGTGGTAGTGGTAGGGGGAGGTGCTAGGAATCAAATTCAGGAAAGCACTTTCTGATTGAGCTAATCCTCAGCCCAGGAACTGTACTTAGTAAATTCTGGTTAGCAATAAATGCATACAAACTCTTCCAGTGTTTCATGAACCTTTCACAAGGGCCACACTGCTTTCATACATCAGGCAAGGGGTACATGCTACTTCATACAAGATAAAGAAAGGGCTTGATCATCTGTGGTTTTAGTTTCTTATGAGGGTAAAATAGGGTAGTCTGTCTTTCCTGTCCTTCGTCTGATAAGAGTACCCTCACTGAGTCTAGGCTGATTGCCCACATGTGTAACACCAGGCATGTAGGAGAAGGTATGAATAGATCATTCCACACCGGTGTCCTTCTGCTGGGAAAGAGGTAGTACTAAAAGTCCCAGTGGGGCCTTAGGCAGAACTCAGGATCACAAAATTGATTTTGCTCCTATCTTTCCATAGTTCTAGACCTACCTCTGCCATCAAGGACTTTCCAGGTTTCCCTTAGTTTTTTTTTTTTTTTTAGTCCACTGTTTCAATCACCCTCAGCCATATTTGCAAGTATCTACCACATTCCTAAGTTCAGATTATTTCTATTACTAACTGCTAGTGCATGCTTAACAACGATTTGGCAACACTTGACTATGGAGGCTTAGAGACTAGATGTCTACATAACTGTGCTAGATGGGGATTCCTCCACAGCTTGTCATGTGGTCTCATAGTCCAAAATAAGGCTTTTTGGTCATGAGTTGTTAAAGTGCCAAGTCGCAGTGAAAGGTAGATAACTCCCATGAGAATAGAGCTGGGGTTGAAATTGAGGTGAAGGAGGAGGTACCAAGAATTTGGACAGGATCAGCAAAAGTAATCCTAGGACCATTTTTGCCTGAATTCCTCATCAGAAGTTTATTATTCGGGAGAGAACCTTGGTCAAGTGTTTTGTTTCTGTTTTTGTATTTTAATTCCAAAAGATTGATTTCCATTCAGTAAATATCCTCAGCTTGCTTAAATTAAAGAGTGTGCCTTCTTTGGCATGCTTCCCCTGGCTGCATTAGCAGAGAAGAGCTCAGAACTCCCCCTGATGCTGTCTGTCTGGCTGTCAGAACTGATGAGATGCCATTGCACCCTAATGCCCCTAGGGGGACAGTGTGGAGGGGGACGGTCTCAATAATAACTAAAAGTCTTTCAGAAAGCAGAGTGTCCCTGCAGCCATTTATCACATTCTCTCGATTTGCAGCAAACAAAGAGCTCCCTGAATTTTCCTCCTCACATTTGGTCTTTGAATGACAGAAAGGGATCAATAATGTTTGTCTGTGGCTTTTATTGTGAAAGCTGTTTAGGGGAGAAGGAAGTGGAGGATTGACTATTCACAGCAGGTGGAACTGGTACCTGGGGAAACATGAAGCCCTGTCCAGGGTTGATCACTTCTGCATGCAGAATGTGATGGTTACAGAGAGAACATGCTCTCTTCCAGTCCCTGGGAGCAGTCTCTGGGACAGGACTCATCCTGACAGGCAACCCTAGGTAGCTGTGTCTCATGAACTCTCTACCATTTCTTAGATGTCTTCAGCCATAGATTGGACCTCGGATGCTCACTGCACTGAATTGTTTCAGCAGAATATAATAAGGGGAGGACCTCACACTGGACAACCTAAGTGATTGTCTCAATCTTAAAATGAGATAATTATGAGAATACTTGGTATTGTCTGAGCATCAAGAGATAAAAGAATAAATAAGAGCTCAGCCCTCTCTTGGATGTTCATTATGAGGCGTGTCTAGGGAAAAGGTGGCATTGGTAGAGGAAGATCAATGCATTACGGACCTGGTGCCCACCCCACAGTGAGTCAAACCCCTGCTAGATGAAGCTCCATCACTTAAGATTCGTTCTTTTGGTATAATCTTTGTCTGTGGCAGGTTGGGAACAATCATGCCTTCAAGCTCCCTGATTTCCAATTCAAGTCCCTAAGTCCTTCCTTTCCTCTCTCCTTTTTCTTCTCTGTTATCTTTATTTTTCCCCTCCACACTTCCTCCTCCTCCCCTCCTACCCATCTCTCCTTTCACCCACAGTGGTACTGAAAATCAAACCTGAGGCTTAGCCAACTAGTCAACCATCCACCAGTGAGCTACATTCAGCATGGCACAGTCAGAGCACTGGGCTATTTAGTGAAACTGTCACCGTATTCAGGGTCTTCTTAATCCTCTTGCAGAAGCTGGCAAAGTAAAACAAGACTGTTCCTCTGCTTCTTAAATCTGGAGAACAGTTAGCTACGTAGCTGAGACTTGGAAGGCAGGAGGAAACATCTTTTCCCGTTCTTCCTTTACTTTCTGCTGGGAAGCAGTCAAATTGAAGCTCTACAGAAGCATCAAGCACCCAGTGTTCAATGAGCAGCATTAGTGGGAGGTTTTGGATGTGTATAACTCAGGCGAATGGGGTTGTAGCACATATGCATCAGCAGGCTTACCTGGGAGAAAAGATGAAGTAACAACGAGGAAAGGAATTCCTCATCAGGAACAGAGCTCTAAAACTGGAATAAAAAGGGAGGCAAGGTTCACGTTTGGCTAAAAGATACTTTTTTCATGACTGCTACTTCCAGAAGCATTTACCAGCCACTGTGCTGACAATCCCCACAAAATAAGGCAAGGCAGTCAAGCAGCTCTGTCTCCCGACCAACTGCCACGTGAATTTAATCAACATCATATAATTCCCTCTCTGCCCTCTCTTCTTTTCTGCATCTCCTTCCCCTGCCTTGCCTTTAATAAAATGAAAATACGGGTGCTAAAGTCCTCACACTATTTAGTTACATGCGATAATTTCTAAATACGCATACAAAGGTGAGCATGGCAGAACATTTTTCTTAATATAATCTGTAATCGTTCAAATGACTACAAATGATCTAGCTTCACTCCACACCTAATAGAACTACAGAGAAGAAAACACAAAAGCCAGAAGGTTGACACGCTTGACTCACGGCAGGAGTAGGATAAACTCCTTGTCCTTACCCTGCTTGGCAGTCAGACCTATCATCTCTGTCTCCCTATGGAAAAAAAGATAACAGGTTTTAGCAGTTGTGTGGCCAGCTTAAAATGGAACTTCTGAGATAAAGAAGGCTCAAGTCATTCCTTAATTTCTGAAAAGAGAGAGGAGGGGAAGGGGGCTGAAGGCATCTCTCATCACACCCTTACCTGCCTAGGGTTTTCTCTGAATGGTACTTGCTGGTGCTAAAAAAAAAAAAAAAAAAAGTCTAGCACTGATCATTTAACAGCATGGTAAGCATATGCTTAAATTTGTGCCTAGGATAATAAGGACAGACTGTTAAAGATCTTTCAAGACCATTCATGGTCTTTGGTATCAAGAAGTAACTTAGCATTGTAGAAATCAATACAGTATCTGAATATTGAAGAGCAAATACAAATGTGCCTGGAGCTAAAAACATAATTTCTATGTGTGTCTTTGGACCTGTTAACTAGAGACCTATGACTTGTAAGACTGGAGCGTGGGTCACCAACCCCACCCATACCGTGTACTTTCTCATTACTATTACTGTACCTGCTGGAAGAAATTCCAAGGACACCCATTCATTCATCAGGTGTCACTTGGACAGTGTCACTTAAGTAAGATTAACTGAGAACTGAAGAACAAGTAAACTACAAGTGCAGATGACCGGCATGTTTTGTTATAATCCATCACGGTGTCACGGCTGTTGCCACGCTAGCACGCGGTGTCTCTAGGCTCTCCAGTCACACACAGCTCCAGCACGTTTGCTTGTTCTGTTTGTTGTCCTGAGCATAAGTAGTCAAAGCTAGCACTAGCAAAGATCACGCTGTCCTTGATCATTACAGGAGATACACACTCAGTTGGCGTTTGCTCTCTGTGTCACTTTGGTCGGCTTTGTTTCTGTCCTCTTGAGCAGATTGGTTAAGCAGGTGCAACTTTTACGGTTCTCGACTAGCATTGACAAGTTCCGTGCGATGCCTATAAGATCTTTGTTCTCACACCATTATAACAGGTGTGTGTGTGTGTGTGTGTGTGTGTGTGTGTGTGTGTGTGTGTGTGTGTGTGTTGGTGTTGATTTCATTGGGTAACACATAAAAACAGAAGTGGATAAGCTGTTGATAAGATAATTGCAATGACAATATCAATAAATGATAGTTGACAACCAGGTGGGAAGAAATAAAATGGAATAATCACAGAAGTGCATAAATATAACCCTCACAAATGAAGACCATGTGGAAGCACAGTGTGTGGTACTATTGGTCCTTCATGTCTTACCTCCCTAAGAGTGCTGTATTAATCATGCCAACATACTAAATGATGTTCTTTTGATAGTGATAATGAATCATAAGAAGCCATGGAGACTATATCTGGTTTATTTTTAATAAAAAGGTAGGGAAGGGCCAGAAATACAGCTCAACAACAAATAAATGTGCTTTTTGCACAAGTCTGATGACTCGAGTTTGATCCCTGGAGTCCATATAAGACAGCTGGAAATGGTAGCACGCATCTGTAACCCCAGCACTTCAGATAAGATAGACGAGAGACAGGAAAATCAGTGGAAGCATGTTAGCCTGGAGTGCAGGCTCAGAAACAGACTCAAAAGACACTGCTTCAAAGAAGTGGAAGACAAGAACAGACTCCTGAATGTTGTCCTTTGACGTCTATATGTGCACATGGCATGCGCAGACAGGTACACACACATGTACGAGCACGCGCACACACACACACACACACACACACACACACACACACACACACACACAAAAGCACACTTTTTTTTAAAAGAATGTAGAAAAAGAATTCAATTAATTCTCTCTGCACCCTGTAAGGTGATAGAGCTTGGCACCTGAGAGGGGAGCATTTTCATTACAATGATGCTCACAAACACCGCTCTCCAGTGCTCTACCAGGCACTGCGCCAGCTGTTTAATATATATGATCATTAATCCTTCTGGGCAGCGAGGCTGCAAGATGGCCAAGCATGTATCTGAGAGGGTTGGGAGAGGCAGACCCATTCTGTTGTGGCCCTGGCAATTAATTATATTTTGAGAATTAAAGACTTTGTAGATTGTCTTCTTCAGAAGACCAAGAGTATGCAACGATTTTACTTAATCCACTGCATTTTACTTAATCCATTGCTGCCATAATTTGGCACTCGAAAGAATAAGCTTTCGCTACACTAATAACAGCAATCCTTCTGAAGTAGCTGTCCCATGCCAAGCAATGTGTCCATGGGTTTAACATGAAATATCTTTGGTCCTCCTAGGTAGTTTATAAAACCTCATCTCACCTGCTGAGAAAATACTGCTTAGGGAAATACTGTTTAAGGGCAGTAAGTAAATAATAGATCCAAGACTCAAACTCAGTCGCCTGTGTTCACAAAGCCATTCTTCTTGCACCCCCGTTCTCACTTTATACAGGAAATCCCCATGTGTACCTTATTGGTCCCTGGCAAAGCTCATCAGAACACCATCTCTCTGATGAGCTTCCTGGTAGAGTGAGAAGGTTCCTATTTCTATTTCTTGTGCTCTATGGAACAGTATCTCTAGCCAAAAAGAAAAGAACCACTCTCAACCCAGTGAGTCTGAGGCAAGGGAGGATTTTAATTATATTAGAGGAGCCCTTCCTGAGTAATTCCTTGACGTCAAGCACTGAGTCCATCCACCTCTCTGAGTGACCAGTCTGGCCCTTGTCCACTATATTCAGCTCTTTCCTGGCAGCTGAAGTCATCCTTAAAATAGCTTCTGGGCCTTGGAAGAAAGTTTGGAAGGAAGAGCAAAGGTGCCTTTGAGGTTGAGAAGGGCAGCCCCTCAGCAGCAGATAGTTCCACTGAACGAGAAAGCCAGTTAAAGCGCTTCATTTTCCAAGAATGAGTGGCCACAACGACCTCATGCACGATATCCCATTCTTCCTCTCTGACATTAATTCTCATTCCTGGATGTGCCCTCAAGCCCACCTGTCTTGGTGTTCTTGCTTCTGAACTCTAATGACAGTTAAGTGGCCCAGTCTTGTACAGATCTCAGACACAGCCGATCTAGTTTCAAGATGGTAATGACCGCATCATGCCCACAGCACAGCATTCTACAGCAAAAGGACACGGAAGAAGTTGGACGTTGATGAAAGAGCAAACCCTGTATATACAGTTATCATTTCTAGACATTGTCTACCTAGAGAATGAGTAAAGCCAACCATACAGCATACATTCAGGAGGGTCACCTTTCCAGAAGAGGCAAGGAGCACCTGACATAAGTTGTTTCTTCACATCCTGCCCCACTCCCCAGTGGATGCAACATTTCTTCAGAAACTACTATTTTCTCCTCTTCTTGGCTATGTACTAGCTCTAGTTCCACCTTTTCTAAGAGCCCTCTTCAAGTTCTCCATCCCATAGCATCCTGTTCTTTAAGCCTCTACCAGACACGGCCCTTGTCAACAATCAGCCCAATATGTACCTACTATGGCAGGTACAATAATGGCCTCTCCATCACATCATGATTCCTGAGCAATATAGGGTAAAGGGGGCACTTTGAATATATATTTAAATGGAAGACTTTGTAATGGAAGGTCATACTGGGTTATTCATGAGTTGGGCCTAGATATAACCACAAGATTTCTGACTAACAGGAAAGAGAAACAAAAGAGGAGGAAGCCATGGTATTAAGACATGAAAAGCGCTCAGCTCTGGTTTGGATGATGGAGGAAACAGGTTATAAGCTAGATTGTGGATGACTACTAGAAGCTGGGAATGGATTCTTCCTAGACCTCCAGAGAGAGGACATTCCCTCAGACATTTCGGTCTAATGAGACCTCTGGCAGGTAGACTTCTAAAGAAGTATGAAATAACACATTTAGACTATAAAAACTATAGTCATTTGTTATAACAGCAATAGAAAACTAGTATATATATTCACTAGGTATATTATTCTCTATTTTTTGTTATTTAATTTGTGTGGGCCTGTTTCCCTTAGATACTATACATTCTTAATAAGTTCCAATTTATTTCCTCTAACCTGGACTCCACTAGCTGAGAATGAACTAAATTTTTCCTAACTCAGAATTCTTTCTGTTAAAGGATAGGAGTGACCACAGTAAGCTTGGCAACCTGAATGTATTTTGATTTATTTGTTCATGGTATAGCAGCAGAACACTAACAGGCTGGCCAAGAGGGGCAAAACTCGGCATATGGACCCTTGTTGGTTTTATAAAACAAGATTTCTGCCCTCCATCCTTAAGATCAAGGTTTACTTATTTGCTTCAACTGCATCTGGTTTTTCTTCCACAGTGAATCAACACAAAGGAGCCTCTCTGAAGGAATGTGGTAGGATTCAGAGTCATTAAATTCTAGTTATCTGGTTGTGGTTTTCTCTTCCCTCTTTTGGTAACAAAATACACTCTCAACTCACCTTACCCTCATATATTTGATTAAATATATTTATTTATTTCAATGCTTCTTCTAATAAATCAAACGAAGCATTTCCAATCATGCATACCACATAATTACATCGTACAGTCCTTCCAAATGCATTTCAGGTATTATATCTATTCCCTAATTTATTTCCTTGAGCACATCAATTGATTTATCTCCTAACCAAATTATTCATTATGTATTTGCTGAAAGACTGACTGAAAGTTATACTCTGCAATCCTCCCCACCAAGGAGTCATCTGAGGAATCCCTTTAGGAGCCCATTCTCAGGATGCATAAATGTGCACTGGGTTCTTGGTGAGTACAGCAGGAAGCCATTCTGTAAGGCCTCTGCTGACAGAAGGACAGGGCAGCAGACAGGACTGGGAGTCAGCCGTAGTTTTTCATGAGGCAGATAACAGTGCTGCCAGCCTGGCTTTCTGCATCCCTATCATGAAACACAACTATATCTTTTAGTGACAAGGAGACAAGGACTCAGGCATTTGTTTTTCATTTCCTCTCATCTCTTCTAAATATCACTTCTTTTCATGTGAGAGGAGACATCATCTTTCCTGGTTATGCCATCCCAGAAGGCCAGCCATTTCCTTCTTTTGTGTTGCCTTCTGCAGCTGTCCTTCACAAGACAACTTCTTATTCTTAGTTTGAGTTTTCTATGGATAAGAGTGTTTTGTCAGGGGAACAAGAATACCCTTGGCAGGGAATAGGGAGGCAAAGTTTAGAACAGAGGCAGAAGGAACACCCATTCAGAGCCTGCCCCACATGTGGCCCATACATATACAGCCATCCAATTAGACAAGATGGATGAAGCAAAGAAGTGCAGGCCGACAGGAGCCGGATGTAGATCTCTCCTGAGAGACACAGCCAGAATAGAGCAAATACAGAGGCAAATGCCAGCAGCAAACCACTGAACTGAGAACGGGACCCCCGTTGAAGGAATCAGAGAAAGAACTCGAAGAGCTTGAAGGAGCTTGAGACCCCTTATGAACAACAATGCCAAGCAACCAGAGCTTCCTGGGACTAAGCCACTACCTAAAGACTATACATGGACTCTGACCTCATAGGTAGCAATGAATAGCCTAGTAAGAGCACCAGTGGAAGGGGAAGCCCTGGGTCCTGCTAAGACTGAACCCCAGTGAACGTGATTGTTGGGGGAGGGCGGCAATGGGGGAGGATGGGGAGGGGAACACCCATAAAGAAGGGGAGGGGAGGATTAGGGGATGTTTGCCGAAACCGGGAAAGGGAATAACACTGAAATGTAAATAAGAAATACTCAAGTTAATAAAAATAAATAAATAATAAATAAAAAATAAATAAATAAAAAATAAATAAATAAATAAATAAATAGGACTCAGGAAACTGTGAAAAAAAACTCTGACGTAATTCTCGTTGCTTAAAGACGACAGCATTAGACTCAGCTTATCACAGTGGCTGCGTTCCTGGGGTGCTAACAATAAAAAGAATCTTAAGAGATAAAAAAAAAAAAGAGTGTTTTGTCTACACACGTGTCTGTGAATCATGTGTATGCCATACCCATGGTGGCCAGAAGAAGTTTTGGATCCCCATGGGACTGGAGTTACCGATTGTTGTGAGCTTTCATGTAAATGCTAGGGATGGAACCCAGGTTCTCTGGAAGAGCAGCCAGTGATCTTAACTACTGAGCCGTCTCTCCAGCTCCCTTCACAAGACAATTTCATCAAGAAGGGGCAAGCAGAAGAAACCCAGGAAAGTACTGTGAAGATGGCATGAAGTTCTCAGCTCGTTTATACAACGTCAGAATCAGTTGGGAATTTGAGATTCTCCATCTAATACAGTCATAAATCAAATGTGGAAACTGGACTAGCTCCACCATCTCCTTTTAAGTGGGAATAGGAATAAAGAACCCTATCTCCTAACACCTAGGTCTTTCTACTAACTTTGCTCCCAACGAACACATGGCCACCACTGGTCAAACCAATCACTCCACAAAATCATCCAGAATTTCAGACAAGGTGGAGAAACATGTCATACTAAACATGGAAGGTTAAGTGAGCTTTGAAGTATTTAACTCTATTCTGTGAGGATTGTTATGAATCTCACTTGGGTTTTATTCTTCCGCCACTTATTTATCGTAAGTGGTAGCATTGATATTTACTTTCTTGCTGTAAAACTGTCAATCTCCTAAATGTTGGTCCAAGAATTATAAATGATTTATGCCTGGCCGTTGAGCCTCTCACCACAAATCACATTAGTCTTGAGGAAGGGAGACATAACTGCATCTCCTCCTGAGTCTGTCCCTAGATTCAAGGTTCCAGACCTCCTGACTGATGTGGCAAACTAATAAGTTGTGCTCTAGCATTTGAAGTACTCAGAAGAAACCTAGGAAATATAATTAATTCAATCCAAACACGCTTGCTATTTCTTTGCCTACAGACAACAGCAGTCGTCTTAAAAAGCTGCCGAGAATATGAAAGATCGTATAGTTGGTAGCATTCAGATAGAATTGAATGTAGTTTTAATATTTTTATCTTATTTGTTATTAGTGAGTATAGGCGTACATTTGTTACACTGCACACATAGAATCTAGAAGACAGTTTTCTAAAATAATTCTTCACTTTGCGACAGTTCTACAAACTAAAATTAGGTCATTAGGATGGCACGGTGATCACTTTTACCCATGACCTATCCCACTGACTCGTTTGAATATTTATAACATTTTGCCTTTTTTTCTACTTCAATGTATTTTATATTACATTCAATGCTTACCACACATATAACATGTTTTAGCTAACTTATATTTAGGTTGTTAACAAAGCAATGTCATCCTCTCTAATATTTTCACAAGTCCATCTGCAGTGAAGATCACACAAGAACATGCTTCACTTCTCTCTTTTTTTCTCTAAATTTTTTGTTTCCATAAGTGTTTTATTTTTAAAAATATAAAAAATGAGCTTTTTATATGCATAGACATTATAAAATGATTACCAGCTAAGCTAATTAACAAATTTACCCCTCACAACTATTTCTGCACATGTGTGTGCAAGTGTGTATGTGTGTGTATGTGTGTGTTCATGCTGAGAGCATCCAAGGTCTAATCTCTTAGCAAATTTCAAGTATAACTATTGTTATTATCTGTACTCACTATTCTGTATGGCTGGGTCTCCAGAGCATACCCATTTTACAACTCAAAGGTCTTGAACCCTTTACCTCCATCCCCCTCCCCCAGTACCCAATCCTGTGCTTTGTTACTTGAGTTCAACTTTGTTATGGATTATACCCTGGTGAGGTGATGTAGTGTTTGTCTTTTAGTGTCTGCTTTATTTCTCTTATTCTTTCTCCCTGTGGATAATACAGGGTTGTTATGACTGAGAGAGAACAGAAAACCAAGATTCCTTAGCAAGTTTTCCTTCTTTTTAAGGATGAGCCATGTATATATGGCCTACATATGTCTATATGTATATATGGTCTGTATGTGCTATCTGCATGTATATATGTGTGTGTGTATATATACATATATATATGGTGCATGTGTATGCTATATAATGTATATGGTAGAACTATGATTTTCTTTTCCATTTACCCATTTGTAGACGCTGGCTGCTTCCTGGATACTTCTGTTTCTTTGCCAGGCATTGCATCTTGCTTCTGCTTTGATGTGCTCTAAAGATGGCTTAGGAAACATTCAGAATCAGCTCTGTTCTTTAGTGAGTTCAGTGACCAAAGCTTTGGTTTCTGCCATTCTAAACCTGTACAACCAAACTTCTGCCGAAATCCCCTGGTTCATTTGTCAGTTCCAAATGTTTGCCAGGGCAGAAAGACTGACTCTGCTGTGACGGTGCTCCCCTGGGGCGGCTGTGGTGCTGCTGTTGAGTCTCTATCAGGTACGGACTGCAGAGGAGCGACAGCTTTAATGTGGGCTCTGGGCGCTCAGTCTTCACATTCCATCTACCCAGCATCTGTTCACTCAGCTAAGCCTTTACTGTATTACATATAAACCTTTTAATCATATGCAAATTGTTATAAGGTTTTTCTGTATGATGTGGTCTATAATTTTATTTCAATCAGAACATGCAGGAATCTGACTTAAAAGAAAGAGAATAAATATTACAATTTGTATGTCCTGTGACAGAGTCCTTTTGCAAGCTAGAGTGCTTCAAAATTAGATGAGTTCTACATTTTAAAGTTTTAAAATGACAGATCATAAAAGAGCTACTTGGTCAAGCTATTATTTTGAGATCAGCACTTTCCCTCGCAGCTTTCCAGAAAGCAAGGTGAAAAAAATCTCAGAGATTTGCCCAGGCAGAGTGTAACCACCCCAACTCTCTGTAGGAAGCAGGACAATTTTTCATTTCGAACCAGGAAGACCTTTCCTTCCCGGTCTTGGTTCTGGAAACATTATCAAGGAAATGGGGAAATGAGGCAGAAGACGTTGTGCTCCTAAATTTGGAAGGGTAGCAGAATGTAGTTTAACTGACCCTTGCCATTTGAGAGTGACTTAAAGGCACTAAACACTGAATTTTCTTAAATGAATCGATTTGCATTTGTTTGACATTGGCGGAAAGCCTACTGGTGTGCAGGATAAGGTTCTAGTTGCAAAGAAGGGAACTAAGCCCTACCCAATCCCTTAGCCGTGCTTCTAGGCACAAATCAAAGAAAGACATGGGTTTCTCTTCCTAGAGACCCACTCTTCCAAACCTTTCAATTATTCAACTGCTGCAGATGGCAGCAGCGCCCTCTGGATGTGATGGCTCACAGCTACAGGTTTCATGGTGTGGAATCAGAGGTCTGAAGGAACATTCCACAGCCTAGGAGCAGAGCTCAAACCCACCCAGTGGCACTGCCAGGAAACCAATGGTCAACACTGTATGAGTTAAAGCTATGAGTTCTCCCTCAGGAAATGCTAATAGGGATCCATTTGTCTAAAAACTGATGTCAGGATCCTGTATATTAGACATCTTTGGAGTTGAAGGAAGAAACCAATTCCCCAGGTGCACTTGGCACCTGAGAACACACACAAAAAGGATTTTGTGCACCAATCCCAAGTGGCAGTGACCCAAATGCTGCTCGCCACGGACATCTTAGCCCTCGCCAACTTGTCTCCAACTTGTCTCATAATTGCTCACAAAAATTCAGGCCAGATCTCAGAACTAAACTGCTGGAAAGCCAGGCAGGCCAATTCTGGGTGTCTGCCTCCAGGTTCCAGGGATCGCCGTGCCTGGGAATCCTAAAACCCATGGCAATAGAATCCTTCCAACTCTGGTTTCCAGCCTGTCACTGACTGCCCAAGCCCAATTTCCCAGCCCTGGATAGATCTTGTTGCCACCCTGAGGGAAAGAGATCCTGGCATCCCAGAAGTTAAGTGTTTCATCAATCTGCTTCTGGGGACATATATCTGGGATGTTGGTTGGACCCACACCTCGAGTTCCGTGGCTCATGCCATTCAAGCCTTCTTGGAAGCTAATTTCTGCTCTGTTTAGGGAAATAGAAAGCCTGGTTGCTTGTTTTCCCATCCCCTTGGTCCCCAGATTCTCCAATGTGCTCACCACACTGGCTAGGCCTGGATTGGCTGCTGTATGCAGCCCTGTGCACTCAGACCTCACCGACTGCACAAACAAGAAGCTCCTTTGTCCCCACACAGCAAATGCCCAAGTTAGGAGCTCCATCTCTGTAGGTGCTCCTGGAGCTCGCTGCTCACATGTGAGTGTCTAAATCAGGGGAGTGGTTGTGAGAGGGATCAAGTCAGACTAATCTGATGTGCAGGTCTTTTCTTGAGATAGAGATCCAACAGCAAACGTCCTGCAGGAATGTGGCATGGACTGCAGGAGGAACTTGAAGGCAGGCTTGGGACAATTTGAGAACGAACCCCTAAGGATGCTTCCGTGGGCCACAGAGACTGCTGAGTGCCTGTGCTTTCTGGATACGGTACCTTTTTGGAAAGAGAGGAGAGTCTCTGTGCCAGGAGAAGTGTGACTGGTAATGAATGTGAGGTTTAGTACGGGCAGCATCTCCACGGCGCTGTCAAGCCTGCCTGCTCTTCAGCTCTTTAGCTCGGGGATCTAAGGGTGGGGGTAGGAGGGGGGCCACCGGATCAAATACAACTGGGACATCTTGGCAAACAGCAGCGGGAAGCAAAGGGGCAGCTGTGCAAATCCTTAGACGGGCAGGCGGGCGAGCAGGCAGCCGGGCAGGCAGCCGGATGAGTAGTGATGGATAGCCAGGCAGGAGGGGGAGAGATCTACACTGGAGACATCTGGTCCTTCCTCACACTGTCCCCACTACCCCGTACCCCCTACTCCCTACCCCAAGCAGGACCCAGCTGAATACAGTCCCTTCTCACACATGTGAGTGAGTTATCCAGCACATAAGAATGCCAAGCTGGAGACAGATGATTCACTATGGGGAAGGAGAGATTTTATAGCTCAGGAAACACCAAGGTTTCTGCCTACTAGCAGGCCCTTCAAAAGGGGACCGGGGTACCCACTGAAAAGTTTAATATGTTGAGCTTTCGTGCAGGCCTTTAGGGGTTTGGGGGCAGATTTTGAAATTTTGTTTTGTTTTGTTTTTACCTGTGGTCACATAACCAGCAACGAGGCAGCTACAAGGTTCAGGTCTGACAGAGCCCCTGTGTCCAACACCAACACCTTTGGCTATCAGCCTAAACCTGTGCCACCCTGCCAAAGCCAGCCTTGCAGACCAAGAGTCCATCCCTACGGTGCACTAAACTCTTCTGGATTAGGCGCGGACTAGGGTGGGGGCACGATTAGAATCAGACATGCAGCAAGGAGTAATTGAGGTACTGGACTCTACTCTCCAAGGTTCAGAGATTGGAGTAGGGGATGTTCAAAGTCAGGAAGGAAAGAAGAGATAAAATTTACCTTGACGTCAAAAGGCCCTCCAAATTCCCGCTAATTTTAAGGGTGGTTCTCACTGCTCCCCACCATCCTCCCACTTCCATCAATGACCTCAATTTAAATTCAAATGGTGTCATCTTGCTAGATGCTCGGAGTTCTGGAAGCACCGAGGTGACGCAATCTGTCTGGGGCACGGGGCCCTTCCACCTATTGGCTGCCTGGCGCCCCGGGACCCCTCCCAACTCACCGCGGCGGGAATAAGAGCAGCTGCAGGCGCTTGGAAGCACAGGAGCCACTGCCCAGATCAAGAGTCACCGCCTCGCAACCACCGCCTGGCTCCATCAGGACCCCGCAGTCTCAGCTCCAAGTCATCGCTCACCAGGTGAGCCCTGAGGTTCCTGCTCAGGTGTGTCGTTCTACTTCTCTCTTCCTCTCCTTCTTCTCTCTCCTGGCTCTCGCCTTTAGTCTTTAGTTTGTCTTCCCTGCCAGTCTCCGTTAGTCCTAGCCATGGTTCGTGCCAGATCCCGATCCAGATAGATCCCGACAGAACGGGTCCGCAGAGGCTTCCTCCAGCTTCGCAGGAGCTCGGGCTCCACTCTCACCTTTCTCTCCGCACACCTGACCCGCCTATCCTGGGACTCTGAGCTCTTAGGCATCACGCATGGAGTCGGGCGTAGCTCTCTTTAGATGGCGCTTTCAGCATTCTTGGTTCTTGGGAAATTGGTCCAGAGTCCGAGCCAAGCGCCAAAACGTAGCGAACAAGAACCAGCAGCCACAATTGCAAGCCCGGATTCGGGACCCCGGGATTTCAGAGGAATGTTTCGGCGTGAACTTTAGACTGGTTCTTGCAGGCAACTGAGTTGCCAGGGGGTGGAGCAGCTGAGCAGTGCAGCCTTCAGCTTCTCACAGATTTCAAGGCAGAAATATTCCCTCCTCATAGCCTTCCTTTCTCACATTCTTAGGTGTCTGCAAAAGTCTCATGAAGGGAAGACAACTCTATACTTCCCTGGAGATAGACGTAGAGACAGGAGACCCCTAGGACTCATAGAATCCTTGAGACTGATCAACAATTTACACACCACCACATCACTGCCATCACCTTCCTCTGTCTGTAGGGCTAAAGTTCTTTCCAAACCACATAGGCTACATGCCCACTGGACCTTACAGTCTTCTTTGTCAATGAGGGAGCAAAGGTGATGAGAAATGTAGTTATCGGTATGAAGCCAAACTGTCAGGGAGTCAAAGGCAGAAGCACACAGAAAGCCAAGTCCGTGGGCTTATAGAACTTTGAACTCGTACAAATTAATCAATCAATCAATCAATCAATCAATCCATATTCTTGTCTTGCAGGGAGGCATCATGGGCTTTCTGAAGTTCTCCCCTTTCCTGGTTGTCAGCATCTTGCTCCTGTACCAGGCATGCGGCCTCCAGGCAGTTCCTTTGAGGTACGTGTAAAGACAGGAGTCCTACTGTCCTGGGACTGGACAACGACCTATGTGTTAACTACAGAGTACCGAATGTTTAAAAACCAACTCTCTTGCAGAAAATATATATGTGTACATAGACAAACACGAAAGTTCGCTACAAACCTTTTTGATATAAAGATGAAAATATACAATTTTCAAACAGACAGGATATACAGTACTCCACATCCTAAATTTCAAGTAGCTCTTTCACTAACAAAATGCTTTGATTACTTTCCCCACATATTTAGTATCAACAGTTAAACCTTTTTGTTCAATTAACCCCTTATGAGACATGAATTTTACGCTAATCTGCTAACTTGCCAATAAATATTACTGACTCTAATTTATAACCTGTTGATCTATTCTGGTCTACTTAGAAACCGTATCTATTAAAATGGGCCCCCATTCATATTCAACACTAATTACTTTGTCACTTTAATTATAGCTGCACTTACCACTTAACTTGTAAAATTCCTAAGCTGAGGAGGACATTGGCTCAAGCCTCTAGTGTCAGTGGCAGGCAGGGAATCAGAGTTGGTGCTAGACTTGCTTCCTTTCCACAGGTCAACCTTGGAAAGCAGCCCAGGCATGGCCACTCTCAGTGAAGAAGAAGCTCGCCTACTGGCTGCACTGGTGCAGAACTATATGCAGATGAAAGTCAGGGAGCTGGAGCAGGAGGAGGAACAGGAGGCTGAGGGCTCTAGGTAAGGCCCCTTACCCGTGCCTAGAACATCCACAGGAAAGCAGAATCCAGAAGGTAGGAGAGAACACGCTGGTCACCTGGTTGCTGCTTAGCTGGACACGGGGTTCAGCTATTCTCAGGCTCCAAAGAAGACAGAAGTCATCTGGTAAGACTTCGATTAAATCACACTTGAAAGATATATTTCTGAAAGCCCTTAAGGGAAGGTTTGGAATAACTATAGAAATTAGTCTGCTAACATCGGGGAGAGTTCCTGACGTAGTATGAGTTAAGACTGGTAAAACTTAAAGTCTGCAGAGATGTCATTGTGGTCATAGGGCAAAGGAGAGCACCCTTCCCTATCCCTGCCTGCCTGTGTGCCCCAGCTTAGAAACAAACCAACGCTGGCCTGGCTCCTGCACTGCCCAAGGGAAAGCATGTGTTAACCTACATCCACCCAGGGAAACACCCTTCCAAGCACGAAAGATTGAAGAGCACAAGGAGTGCCAGAAAAAGTCACCCTTTTCCTCTGCCCTTCCCCCACACTTCTCTGGCCCACCACACTCCAGGCTTTCCCAATACTGTATGTGTGAACCAACCTCCTACCACCCCCCCCTCCCAACTTCTAGTTCTGTGACTGGTTTAACCAGCCCTGGTGCATGGCACTGCCTCGCATGTCTTTTCCCTGCAGCTTGGACAGCCCCAGATCTAAGCGGTGTGGGAATCTGAGTACCTGCATGCTGGGCACGTACACACAAGACCTCAACAAGTTTCACACCTTCCCCCAAACTTCAATTGGGGTTGGAGCACCTGGCAAGAAAAGGGATATGGCCAAGGACTTGGAGACAAACCACCACCCCTATTTTGGCAACTAGGTCCCTCCTCTCCTTTCCAGTTTCCATCTTGCTTTCTTCCTATAACTTGATGCATGTAGTTCCTCTCTGGCTGCTCTCTGGGCTATTACGGGTTACTTTCATGAGGCAAAGGATGGTATCTGGAATCTCCAATGGGTGAGGAGAAAGGGCCTACAGGCCAAAAGAGAATCACCCAGGAAGATGGCAGAGAGCCAGGGCAGTCATCTGGATTCCTAGTAGAGCTTCTCAGTCTAGTCTTGCTTCCGAAAGTGTTGGTTGTTTGGGAACAAAAGCTATTTTTCTAAAAAAGGACTTGAACCATGTAGTGGTCATTGATGTTAGCCCATCTCAGGCTTCATAGAGTTCAAGATCTGGTTAGAAGTAGTCTTAGCCCCGGAGGTTAAGCAGTCATAATTTGGTGAGTGATGCCCATGACTCAGCTCAAGCAGTAAGAAGAGAGGCGACAAGGAACAGGTAAACACTGCTGGGACTGGATGCTCCAAACCCTTCCTTCCTTCAGGTAAGACCGGGTGGTTTCACTTTGCCAAGGAAGGCCACTTGGGTCTAACTGGGACATGAGTCCTTGTGAACGGGCTCAGAGGTGGCATCAAAATTCACTCTAGCTTATAAATCCTTGCTTATTTGTACTTATATGGGCACAGTTGGCTGTAATAGCCCTATGTTCCGTGGCCAGTCTACCCAAACCCCATCTGGGTTTTTGAATGCCTCTGGGATGTCTAAGGGAAGTGATCACAGCATTTCCCCTAATGGCCTTGTGATTGTCTGTTCTGATAACCATGTTTGGGAGAAACACTTAAAGCTAATTGGTGCTTCTGAGAGCAGCAATATTCCCATGTTAATCCCATGGGGCAGACACCTCCCCAGCCTCAGTGACACTCTCTCTCTCTCCCCCTCCCTCCCTCCTTCTCTCCCTCCCTTCCTCCCTCCTCCTCCTCCTCCTCTTCTTCTTCTTCCTCTCTCTCTCTCTCTCATCTCTCTCTCTCTCTCATCTCTCTCTCTCTCTCTCTCTCTCATCTCTCTCTCTCTCATCTCTCTCTCTCTCTCTCTCTCTCTCTCTCTCTCTCTCTCATCTCTCTCCCTTCTCTCTCCCTTCTCTCTCCCCTCCCTCCACTGCATCCTGAATATCAGTGTCACTGCCCAGAAGAGATCCTGCAACACCGCCACCTGTGTGACCCATCGGCTGGCAGGCTTGCTGAGCAGGTCGGGAGGTGTGGTGAAGGACAACTTTGTGCCCACCAATGTGGGCTCTGAAGCCTTCGGCCGTCGCCGCAGGGACCTTCAGGCTTGAACAGATAATAGCCCCAGAAAGAAGGTGACTTCCTTGTACAACTGGTAGGAAAATGGATGCCCATATGTCTCAGGGATATAAGCCATACTCTGAAGCTCACTGGGCCCATGGTTCAGATGCCATTTTATAGCTTCTTTACTCCCTCTCCCTTTCCTTCTCCCTGCCTGCCTGCCCTGCCTTTCTGTTCTCTCCTGTGATGCTTTGCTCTAAGACCAGGAGATGCAGAACTCATGTATTTATTCATCACTGTAATTGCAAATATTCTACCATATGGATTGAGAGCCAAGGGCATTATATCCTTTTAGTATATACTACAATGTAAGAGAAGCCATAGGTTTAAGAACTGTATTGGTTCTCTACTGGGTATATAACCATTGATGGTTACTTTAACTCTCACTGAGTCTCAGTTTTCCCCCTTTATAAACTAGGAACATCAACAGAACCTACCTCCTAGTATTAACAGGAAGCTAAATGAAATAATGTCAAGAGATTGACAATATCTAAACTCTATTCTTTTTTTCCTCCTAGGTTACACAATAAAGATAAACTCTAATTCTTTTCATGTATAATTAAAGTCATGTGTCAGAAAGGCTGATGGAAGACACATATATTTGCATCCTTCTTGGTACTGGAAACCCTTCTCCCTATGACAGGAACTAAAGCTAAGTGCAGAATAAGCTCACCATAGTTGGCTATTGTGCATCGTGTTGTATGTGATTCTATATCCAGTAAACATGACAGCATGGTTCTGGCTTATCTGGTAGCAAATCTAGTCCCCATAAACCACCGTGTGGATGTTGATAACTCTGCTAAACCTCAAGCGGATATGAAACCACTGCCTCTGGGTCTTCTGGGGACACATGGTAATGTTGTGACTCAATGGAACCATATGCTTAAAGAACTGTCAATGTTGTCACTTGTGAACTTAATCAAAATTAAAAAATATGTATTTTCGATATCCTCAAGTGGAGTCTTTGCTGTTACTTATACTGTGTTTTACAAGAGAGCTTTGAGATTTGGGGGGTCTGTGAGCACTTTGTTGAAGCAAAGGCATTGTGCTTATGTGATTCTTGCTGTCTTAGAAGCTGAGTCTCTGGTTAACCTCGTCCACTTATTAGAATGCTGTGTATGTCACAGAGGACAATGCATATTTATTTCCAGAGACTGATCTGGTTGCCAACCACAGAGATTACCTGTGACTCTTCATTTCTCGGATTTGCCTTTACGCACCCTTGCTCTTTCTTCCCATAAAAGTCCCTTTCTTGTACCTCTTGGTCTACAAAGACCTTTAGAAATGATAACTTGTGGTTTAAATGGAAAACAAATGCTAGCCAATCTAGAATGGTCATCAGTGCCATCCGGACCCTTTTTATTATGTGAGACACATAAAAGAATCTTCGTCAAGATTCTAGGCACTGGGAATTTTGAACAATAAGCAGGAACAAAAATTCCTGCTGCATGGAGCATACATTCCACTTAGGGGAGCCTGAGGTGATGAGCACTGCAGAAGCAGACTTGCTACCCACAGGAGGCTGGAATGTCATCATTTCTGATGCTTTGTTGCATGTTTCCAGTAACAATATCCCTGGTATCTGCTGAGACCCACCAGTGGCGAGTCACTAATTGGGACCCAAAATGAGTAGGTAGTCAGTCTCAGTGGTAAACAAGGCAGGTAGTCAGAGTTAGTTACATGGAAACCTCGGCCTCTTCTATCCCTGACTATTCTCTTAGGCACATTTAGAATTATGTTTCTTCCTTCCTCCAGTCTATTCAACCTAGGACCCTAGCTGTCACTGTGAACAATGTAAACAACAGGCTCTCTGAGGTTTAAAATGCCTCAATGACTCATCGCTCCAGAAAAACGAGACGTTGCAGTAAACATAAAAGTTCAAACTTCTCTTCACATCCAGCCCCATCACCTGCCTAGCTGCACCTCTTACCCTCCAACTCACTGGTTTAATTATTGTTTAACTGCCGTGCCACAGCCCTCACCACTGTTAGTTCACACAGGCTAGTGTCACTGTGCAGAACACTTTCTCCATGGCCCTCTTCCTAACTTCACTCAAATGTTACTTAGGTCATCTTTCTGAAACTCCACATCTCTCCCCTTAGCACGTCTCTGTTTTATTGGTGTTCTCCTTACCACTTTATCTTTTACCATACCATAGTTTTTCTTACTTTGTTTCTTGTTTGTGCCCGCCACCATAAACAAAGCACACATCAATAGCCATGTGTCCATTTTATTAACTGTTCTTATGCAAGATACAGAGGAGTGTGCCTGGAGCAAGGCAGCACTCAACAAGTACTTATTGAATTGGTAAGTGAGTAATGGAGTTAAATCTTGCCATTTATGCTTGTGGTCAAGTCTCAGCTCTCTTCTGGTCTGGTTTTCCTCAGTCTTAATTGCCCAAGATATCCTCAGTTATTTATTGGATAATAATCCTTCAATTGGCTAGAATCTTCAGTGGTCATTGTACACTACTTAATTTTGTACGCAATTCAACGGCATCCTTCGTATCCATTTGATTACTTATCATCAGCAGAAAGGCAAGGAGCACATTAGGTGTGATACCAATGATTAGGTAAAAGAGTTAAAAGTCAGGAAAACAAAAATGTTTTCACCTTGTACTTAGGGTTACTTCATACTTACACTGAATTCACACCAAAATCCTATGAATATTTTCAAGATGGCTTGGGAGTCTGAGTGAAGGAATAACCCTCAAACAGAATCAGGTTCAGTGGCTCGGAAACCTAAGAATCAATAGATACCAGCAGCCCAGCAGGTGACACCACACCATAGAAACAGTTCCTTTCAGCGTGGAGGCAGCATCACTGTTTACTCTCCCAGGCTACATAGACCATCACAGGGAAGAGAGGTCGTCTAATACCAATAAATAGTCGGGGATGCACTGTATATGCTGTGGCTAAGTGGATAGACGCTCCCTTCACCATGCTGCAGAAATCTTATGTACTCTCATCCTGCCATGGCCTCGGGGATAGGTGATGTTGACTCCTCTGCCCTTAAAGGACTCTAGGCTTGACCATGTGACTTGTCTTAGCTAAAAGTATATTGTAGCCTAAAGGCAAACACAAGTCTAAAATGTGTTTGCGTAGTTGAATTTTGTGCTCTTGAGTTTCTTTGTTGTCGTGAAAAGAACACACCCAACCTCACACTTTACAAAATTACCCTTTGCCATATTATTCAAAATGAAATATGGAGCTAATTCTAACCTTCAGCCTAGATTCAATCCCAGCCAACACTACTTGAGTTCACCTCCAGCAACTGCCCACACACCCACAAGCAGGAAAAAGAAATGCTCACAATCCCCTGACCTTGACCTAATTCTTGTGTTATTGTGACAACAGGAAAGTGCTTCATAAGATTTGGGAGATTAAACTGTGTCGTTCTCAAGTTTATATGTGGATACCTTAACCCAACAAAGTGACTACATCAAAAGTAGGGTCTTTTATAATCTAATTAAGGTAAAATGGGGTAACAAGAGTATGGTCCCAATTTGATGAGACTGCTATCCTTTTAGAAAGGGGAATGCTCTCTGTCACTCTCCTTACACACAGAGAAGGGTCCAGCTGTGGACAGAGAGGTCCAGGAAAAGAAGCCTTAGTGGGTTCTAACCTGGATTCTGTGCTTTTGGACAGATGTGACACTAGAGTCTATTGCTTATGCCACTCAGCATGTGGTATTCTTTACAACAGCATGAGCAGATGAATACAGAAAGTCCATTACGTTGGAGTAAACCTTTTCGCTAATAAGTTAATGCTTGTATATCCTCTGTGCAAAGCCTTCTAAAACTCCCTCGTTCTACTCACAGTGGCTTTATGGGTGGCACACAATCTGACTCCAAACCATTCTCTTGACCCTTCTCTGTGCCAGAGCCTAATCCACTTCCATTTCCTTGGGAACTTCTTAGAAATCTGTATTCCACCCCTTCTGCCTGAGGCAGACTGCTCAGTGTGACAGGACTGACAGCAGATATCCTCTCTTCCTTCAAGACTACCGAAACACTAACCTACCAGAGATGCCTTCAGCATATAAAAAATAACTGGCCACCTCTGCTCATGTGCTAGCTACTATATCAAGATTGATCTTTATTTACAGAATATATCACTTTCTAAAATAAATACATGTATTATTTCTTTTCTGTGTTCTTCTACTAGCATATAGCTGAAAAGGAAAGCCATTTATATTTATAACTATTTCCCTTAAAATTATAATTTCCAGGTTGGGGATTTAGCTCAGTGGTAGAGCGCTTGCCTAGCAATCACAAGGCCCTGGATTCGGTTCTTGGCTCCGGAAAAAAAATTATAAGTTCCTAAAACATTGCAGGCCTTTGATAATTAATTAATTAATTATAAAATATTTAGTTTTTATCCCTGAGTTCACTTTTTACAATATAGTACATCTTGAGATGTATTAACTTTGCTTTCTAGTTTTGGTTTATGATATAATTACAACTTCTCTCGCTTCTCTTTCATCCCTCTGAAGCCTCTCATATACTCATCCACTCTTTTTCAAATCCATGGCCTCTTTTTCCATTCCCTGTTGTACATGCATGTATGTACACATAAATACCCTTATATTTGAAGTATAATCTGCTGAGTGTAAGGTTGCTTGCATATATGTTTACAGCATGATCATTTGGTATTGACTAATTTAAATTAAAACTTTTGTTTTGATTTCCAGTTTAACTTGAGAGTTATTAGGTAGAACATTTTATGATATAAAATAATTTTTAAAAATTATACATCCAATCTTTCTAATCTACATTTTGGTACGGTGTTTTGATAAAGTTGTCTCTCCTCCTCTGAATATTTTTGTTCCCCCTTTTAAGAGGGACTGAAGCATCCTCACTTTCGTCACCTTCTTCTTGAGCTTCATGTGGTCTGTGGATTGTATCTTAGATAATCCGAGCTTTTGGGCTAATATCCACTTATCAGTGAGTACATATCATGTGTGGGCTTTTTGTGATTGGGTTACCTCACTCAGGATGATATTTTTTAGCTCCATCCATTTGCCTATGAATTCATGAACTCATTGTTTTTGATGACTGAATAGAACTCCATTGCGTAAATGTACCACATTTTCTGTATCCATTCCTCTATTGAAGGGCATCTGGGATATTTCCAGCTTCTGGCAATTATAATTAATACTATTATGAACATAGTGGAGCATGTATCTTTGTTGTATGTTGGAACATCACTTGGGTATATGCCCAAGAGAGGTATAGCTGGGTCCTCAAGTAGTGCAATGTCCAATTTTCCGAGGAACCTCCAGACTGATTTCCAGAATGGTTGTACCAGTCTGCAATCCCACCAGCAATGGAAGAGTATTCTTCTTTTTCCACATCCTTGCCAGCAACTATTGTCACCTGAGTTTTTGATTTTAGCCATTCTGACTGGTGTGAGGTGGAATCTCAGGGATGTTTTGATTTGCATTTCCCTGATGACTAAGGATGTTAAACATTTCTTTAGGTCTTCTCAGCCATTCCATATTCCTCAGATGAGAATTCTTTGTTAAGCTCTGTACCTCATTTTTTTTTTTAGGGTATTCTTTTTTTTTGTTTTTTAATTAACTTGAGTATTTCTTATATACATTTCAAGTGTTATTCCCTTTTCCGGTTTCCGGGTAAACATCCCCCTCCCCCCTCCCCTTCCTTATGGGTGTTCCCCTCCCCACCCTCCCCCCATTGCCCCCTCCCCGCAACAATCTAGTTCACTGGGGTTCAGTCTTAGCAGGACCCAGGGCTTCCCTTCCACTGGTGCTCTTACTAGGATATTCATTGCTACCTATGAGGTCAGAGTCCAGGGTCAGTCCATGTATAGTCTTTAGGTAGTGGCTTAGTCCCTGGAAGCTCTGGTTGCTTGGCATTGTTGTACATATGGGGTCTCTAGCCCCTTCAAGCTCTTCCAGTTCTTTCTCTGATTCCTTCAACGGGGGTCCTATTCTCAGTTCAGTGGTTTGCTGCTGGCATTCGCCTATGTATTTGCTGTATTCTGGCTGTGTCTCTCAGGAGCGATCTATATCCGGCTCCTGTCGGTCTGCACTTCTTTGCTTCATCCATCTTGTCTAATTGGGTGGCTGTATATGTATGGGCCACATGTGGGGCAGGCTCTGAATGGATGTTCCTTCAGTCTCTGTTTTAATCTTTGCCTCTCTCTTCCCTGCCAAGGGTATTCTTGTTCCCCTTTTAAAGAAGGAGTGAAGCATTCACATTTTGATCATCCATCTTGAGTTTCATTTGTTCTAGGCATCTAGGGTAATTCAAGCATTTGGGCTAATAGCCACTTATCAATGAGTGCATACCATGTATGTCTTTTCCTGTGATTGGGTTAGCTCACTCAGGATGATATTTTCCAGTTCCAACCATTTGCCTACAATTTCATAAAGTTGTTGTTTTTTGATAGCTGAGTAATATTCCATTGTGTAGATGTACCACATTTTCTGTATCCATTCCTCTGTTGAAGGGCATCTGGGTCCTTTCCAGCTTCTGGCTATTATAAATAAGGCTGAGATGAACATAGTGGAGCACGTGTCTTTTTTATATGTTGGGTCATCATTTGGGTATATGCCCAAGAGAGGTATATCTGGATCCTCAGGCAGTTCAATGTCCAGTTTTCTGAGGAACCTCCAGACTGATTTCCAGAATGGTTGTACCAGTCTGCAACCCCATCAACAATGGAGGAGTGTTCCTCTTTCTCCCCATCTTTGCCAGCATTTGCTGTCACCTGAGTTTTTATATTAGCCATTCTGACTGGTGTGAGTTGGAATCTCAGGGTTGTTTTGATTTGCATTTCCCTTATGACTAAAGATGTTGAACATTTCTTTAGGTGTTTCTCAGCCATTCGGCATCCCTCAGCTGTGATTTCTTTGTTTAGCTATGAATCGCATTTTTTTAATAGGGTTATTTGTCTTCCTGTGTTCTAACTTCTTGAGTGCTTTCTTTATTTTGTATATAAGCCCTCTATCTGTTGTAGGATTGGGAAAGATATTTTCCCAATCTGTTGGTTGCTGTTTTGTCGTAACAACAGTGTCCTTTGCCTTACAAAACCTTTGCAGTTTTATGAGATCCCATTTGTCAATTCTTGATCTCAGAGCGTAAGCCATTGGTGTTTTGTTCAGGAAATTTTTTCCAGTGCCCATGTGTTCCAGATGCTTCCCTAGTTTTTCTTCTATTAGTTTGAGTGTGTCTGGTTTGATGTGGAGGTCCTTGATCCACTTGGACTTCAGCTTTGTACAGGGTGATAAGCATGGATCGATCTGCATTCTTATACATGTTGACCTCCAGTTGAACCAGCACCATTTGCTGAAAATGCTATCTTTTTCCATTGGATGGTTTTGGCTCCTTTGTCAAAAAAATCAAGTGCCCATAGGTGTGTGGGTTCATTTCTGGGTCTTCAATTCTATACCATTGGTCTATCTGTCTGTCTCTGTACCAATACCATGCAGTTTTTATCACTATTGCTCTGTAATACTGCTTGAGTTCAGGGATAGTGATTCCCCTGAAGTCCTTTTTTTGTTGAGGATAGTTTTAGCTATCCTGGGTTTTTGTTATTCCAGATGAATTTGCAAATTGTTCTGTCTAACTCTTTGAAGAATTGATTGGTATTTTGATGGGGAGATTGCATTGAATCTGTAGATCGCTTTTTGGTAAAATGGCCATTTTTTTACTATATTAATCCTGCCAATCCATGAGCATGGGAGATCTTTCCATCTTCTGAGGTCTTCTTCAATTTCTTTCTTCAGTGTCTTGAAGTTCTTATTGTACAGATCTTTTACTTGCTTGGTTAAAGTCACACTGAGGTACTTTATATTATTTGGGTCTATTATGAAGGGTGTCGTTTCCCTAATTTCTTTCTTGGCTTGTTTCTCTTTTGTGTAGAGGAAGGCTACTGATTTATTTGAGTTAATTTTATACCCAGCCACTTTGCTGAAGTTGTTTATCAGCTTTAGTAGTTCTCTGGTGGAACTTTTGGGATCACTTAAATATACTATCATATCATCTGCAAATAGTGATATTTTGACTTCTTCTTTTCCGATCTGTATCCCCTTGACCTCCTTTTGTTGTCTGATTGCTCTGGCTAGAACTTCAAGAACTATATTGAATAAGTAGGGAGAGTGGGCAGCCTTGTCTAGTCCCTGATTTTAGGGGGATTGTTTCAACTTTCTCTCCATTTAGTTTAATGTTAGCCAGTGGTTTGCTGTATATGGCTTTTACTATGTTTAGGTATGGGCCTTGAATTCCTATTCTTTCCAGGACTTTTATCATGAAGGGGTGTTGAATTTTGTCAAATGCTTTCTCAGCATCTAATTAAATGATCATGTGGTTTTGTTCTTTCAGTTTGTTTATATAATGGATCACGTTGATGGTTTTCCGTATATTAAACCATCCCTGCATGCCTGGGATGAAGCCTACTTGATCATGGTGGATGATTGTTTTGATGTGCTCTTGGATTCGGTTTGCCAGAATTTTATTGAGTATTTTTGCGTCGATATTCATAAGGGAAATTGGTCTGAAGTTCTCTTTCTTTGTTGGGTCTTTGTGTGGTTTAGGTATAAGAGTAATTGTGGCTTCATAGAAGGAATTCGGTAGTGATCCATCTGTTTCAATTTTGTGGAATAGTTTGGATAATATTGGTATGAGGTCTTCTATGAAGGTCTGATAGAATTCTGCACTAAACCCGTCTGGACCTGGGCTCTTTTTGGTTGGGAGACCTTTAATGACTGCTTCCATTTCCTTAGGAGTTATGGGGTTGTTTAACTGGTTTATCTGTTCCTGATTTAACTTCGGTACCTGGTATCTGTCTAGGAAATTGTCCATTTCCTGCAGATTTTCAAGTTTTGTTGAATATAGGCTTTTATAGTAAGATCTGATGATTTTTTGAATTTCCTCTGAATCTGTAGTTATGTCTCCCTTTTCATTTCTGATTTTGTTAATTTGGACACACTCTCTGTGTCCTCTCATTAGTCTGGCTAAGGGTTTATCTATCTTGTTGATTTTCTCAAAGAACCAACTTTTGGTGCTGTTGATTCTTTCTATGGTCCTTTTTGATTCTACTTGGTTGGTTTCAGCTCTGAGTTTGATTATTTCCTGCCTTCTACTCCTCCTGGGTGTATTTGCTTCTTTTTGTTCTAGAGCTTTTAGGTGTGCTGTCAAGCTGCTGACATATGCTCTTTCCTGTTTCTTTCTGCAGGCACTCAGCGCTATGAGTTTTCCTCTTAGCACAGCTTTCATCGTGTCCCATAAGTTTGGGTATGTTGTACCTTCATTTTCATTAAATTCTAAAAAGTTTTTAATTTCTTTCTTTATTTCTTCCTTGACCAGGTTATCATTGAGTAGAGCATTGTTCAATTTCCAAGTATATGTGGGCATTCTTCCCTTATTGTTATTGAAGACCAGTTTTAGGCCGTGGTGGTCTGATAGCACGCATGGGATTATTTCTATCTTTCTGTACCTGTTGAGGCCCATTTTTTGACCAATTATATGGTCAATTTTGGAGAAAGTACCATGAGGAGCTGAGAAGAAGGTATATCCTTTTGCTTTAGGATAGAATGTTCTATAAATATCTGTTAAGTCCATTTGGCTCATGACTTCTTAGTCTGTCTACGCCTCTGTTTAATTTCTGTTTCATGATCTGTCCATTGATGAGAGTGGGGTGTTGAAATCTCCTACTATTATTGTGTGAGGTGCAATGTGTGTTTTGAGCTTTAGTAAGGTTTCTTTTTTTATGTAGGTGCCCTTGTATTTGGGGCATAGATATTTAGGATTGAGAGTTCATCTTGGTGGATTTTTCCTTTGATGAATATGAAGTGTCCTTCCTTATCTTTTTGATGACTTTTAGTTGAAAATTGATTTTATTTGATATTAGAATGGCTACTCCAGCTTGCTTCTTCCGACCATTTGCTTGGAAAGTTGTTTTCCAGCCTTTCACTCTGAGGTAGTGTCTGTCTTTGTCACTGAGGTGTGTTTCCTGTAGGCAGCAGAATGCAGGGTCCTCGTTGCGTATCCAGTTTGTTAATCTATGTCTTTTTATTGGGGAGTTGAGGCCATTGATGTTGAGAGATATTAAGGAATAGTGATTATTGCTGCCTGTTATATTCATATTTGGATGTAAGGTTATATTTGTGTACTTTTCTTCTCTTTGTTTTGTTGCCAAGTCGATTAGTTTCTTGCTTCTTCTAGGGTATAGCTTGCCTCCTTATGTTGGGCTTTACCATTTATTATCCTTTGTAGTGCTGGATTTGTAGAAAGATATTGTGTAAATTTGGTTTTGTCATGGAATATCTTGGTTTCTCCATCTATGTTAATTGAAAGTTTTGCAGGATACAGTAACCTGGGCTGGCATTTGTGTTCTCTTAGGGTCCGTATGACATCAGTCCAGGATCTTCTGGCCTTCATAGTTTCTGGCGAAAAGTCTGGTGTGATTCTGATAGGTCTGCCTTTATATGTTACTTGACCTTTTTCCCTTATTGCTTTTAATATTCTTTCTTTATTTTGTGCGTTTGGTGTTTTGACTATTATGTGACGGGAGGTGTTTCTTTTCTGGTCCAATCTATTTGGAGTTCTGTAGGCTTCTTGTATGCCTATGGGTATCTCGTTTTTTAGGTTAGGGAAGTTTTCTTCTATGATTTTGTTGAAGATATTTACTGGTCCTTTGAGCTAGGAGTCTTCACTCTCTTCTACACCTATTATCCTTAGGTTTGATCTTCTCATTGAGTCCTGGATTTCCTGTATGTTTTGGACCAGTAGCTTTTCCGCTTTTTACATTATCTTTGACAGTTGAGTCAATGATTTCTATGGAATCTTCTGCTCCTGAGATTCTCTCTTCCATCTCTTGTATTCTGTTGGTGAAGCTTGTATCTACAGCTCCTTGTCTCTTCTTTTGGTTTTCTATATCCAGGGTTGTTTCCATGTGTTCTTTCTTGATTGCTTCTATTTCCATTTTTAATTCCTTCAACTGTTTGATTGTGTTTTCCTGGAATTCTTTCAGGGATTTTTGTGTCTCCTCTCTATGGGCTTCTACTTGTTTATTTATGTTTTCCTGGAATTCTTTCAGGCATTTTTGTGATTCCTCTCTGTAGGCTTCTACTTGTTCTCTAAGGGAGTTCTTCACGTCTTTCTTGAATTCCTCCAGCATCATGATCAAATATGATTTTGAAACTAGATCTTGCTTTTCTGGTGTGTTTGGATATTCTATGTTTGTTTTGATGGGAGAATTGGGCTCCGATGGTGCCGTGTAGTCTTGGTTTCTGTTGCTTGGGTTCCTGCGCTTGCCTCTCGCCATCAGATTATCTCTAGTGTTACTTTGTTCTGCTATTTCTGACAGTGGCTAGACTGTCCTATAAGCCTGTGTGTCAGGAGTGCTGTAGACCTGTTTTCCTCTTTTCTTTTAGCCAGTTATGGGGACAGAGTGTTCTGCTTTCAGGCGTGTAGTTTTTCCTCTCTACAGGTCTTCAGCTGTTCCTGTGGGCCTGTGTCTTGAGTTCACCAGGCAGGTCACTTGCAGCAGAAAAGTGGGTCTTACCTGTGGTCCCAAGGCTCAAGTTTGCTCGCGGGGTGCTGCCCACGAGCTCTCTGCGGCGGCAGCAGCCAGGAAGATCTGCGCCGCCCTTTCCGGGAGCTTCCGTGCACCAGGGTTCCAAATGGCATTTGGTGTTTTCCTCTGGAATCAGTAATGTGTGCGGAGTGCAGTCTCTTCTGGTTTCCCAGGCATGTCTGCCTCTCTGAAGGTTTAGCTCTCCCTCCCACGGGATTTGGGTGCAGAGAACTGTTTATCCAGTCTGTTTCCTTCAGGTTCCGGTGGTGTCTCAGGCAGGGGTCCTGCCGCTCCTGGGCCCTCCCCCACGGGAACCCAGAGGGCTTATACAGTTTCCTCTTGGGCCAGGGATGTGGGCAGGGGTGGGCAGTGTTGGTGGTCTCTTCCGCTCTGCAGCCTCCGGAGTGCCCACCTGACCAGGCGGTGAGGTCTCTCTCCCACGGGGTCTGGGAGCAGAGAGCTGCTGCGGGCCAGGATCCGCCGGTGTGGGACTCCTGGTAAACACAGGAAGTGCCCGGTCCTAGAGGAATTCTGCCTCTGTGTGTCCCGAGTTCACCAGGCAAGTCTTTTGCAGCAGAAAAGTGGGTCTTACCTGTGGTCCCGAGGCTCAAGTTTGCTCGCGGGGTGCTGCCCACGAGCTCTCTGCGGCGGCAGCAACCAGGAAGATCTGCGCCGCCCTTTCTCTGTACCTCATTTTTAATAAGGATATTTGGCTCTCTGAAGTCTAACTTCTTGAGATTTTGTATATATTGGATATTAACCCTCTATTGGATGTAGGATTGGTAAAGATTTTTCCCAATCTGTAGGTTGCTGTTTTGTCCTAATGAAAGTGTCCTTTGCCTTATAGAGACTTTGCAGTTTTATGAGGTCCCATTTGTCAATTCTGGATCTTAGAGCATAAGCCATTGGTGTTTTGTTCAGTAAAATTTCCCCAGTGCCCATGTGTTCGAGATGCTTCCCCACTTTTTCTTCTATTAGTTTGAGTGTGTCTGGTTTGATGTGGAGGTCCTTGATCCACTTGGGCTTAAGCTATGTACAGGGTGAAAAGAATGGGTTGATTTGCATTCTTCTAAATCCTGACCTCCAGTTTAAGCAACACCATTTCTTGAAAATTCTCTTTTTGCCACTGGATGGTTCTAGCTCCTTTGTCAAAGATCAAATCACCATAGGTGTGTGAGTTCATTTTTGGGTCTTCAATTCTATTCCACTGATCTACCTGCCTGTCTCTGTACCAATACCATACAGTTTTTATCACTATTTCTCTGTAATACTGCTTGAGGTCAGGGATGGTGATTCCCCCAGAAGTTCTTTTATTGTTGAGGAAAGTTTTCCATATCCTGGTTTTTTTGTTATTCCACGTGAATTGGCAAATTTATCTTTCTGACTCTATGAAGAATTGAGTTGGAATTTTGATGGGGATTGCATTGAATCTGTAGATTGATTTTTGGCAAAATGACCATTTTTAGTATATTAATCCTGCCAACCTATGAGGATGGGAGGTCTTTCCAATTTCTGAGATCTTCTCCAATTTCTTTCTTCAGAGACATGAAGTTCTTGTCATACAGATCTTTCACTTGCTTGGTTAAAGTCACACCAAGGTATCCTATGATATTTGGGACTATTGTGAAGGGTGTCATTTCTATAATTTCTTTCTCAGCCTGTTTATCCTTTGAATAGGAAGGCTACTCATTTTCTTGAGTTAATTTTATACCCAGCCACTTTGCTAAAGTTGTTTATCAAACTTAGTAGTTCTCTGGTGGAACTTTTGGGGTCACTTAAGTATACTATCATATCATCTGCAAATAGTGATATTTTGACTTCTTCTGTTCCACTTTGTATCTCTTTGACCTCCTTTCATTGTCTGATTGCTCTGGCTAGGACTTTGAGTACTATGTTGAATAGGTAGGGAGAGAGTGGGCAGCCTTGTCTAGTCCCTGATTTTAGTAGGATTGCTTCAAGTTTCTCTCCATTTAGTTTAATGATAGCTAATGATTTGCTATATATTGCTTCTACTATGTTTAGGTATGGGCTTTGAATTCCTGTTCTTTCCAAGACTTTTATCATGAAGGGGTGTTGAATTTTGTCAAATGCTTTCTCAGCATCTAATGAAATGATCATGTGGTTTTTTTCTTTACATAGTGGATCGTGTTGATGGATTTCCTTATATTGAACTATGCCTGCATCCCTGGGATAAAGCCTATTAATCACAATAGATGATCATTTTGATATGTTCTTGGATTCAGTTTGCAAGAATTTTATTGAGTATTTTTGCGTCGATGTTCATAAGGGAAATTGGTCTGAAGTTCTCTTTCTTTGTTGGGTCTTTGTGTGGTTTAGGTATAAGCATAATTGTGGCTTTGTAGAAGGAGTTGGGTAGTGTTCCTTTTGTTTCTATTTGGTGGAATAGTTTGGACACTATTGGTGTTAAGTCTTCTATGAAGGTCTGATAGAATTCTGCACTAAATTCATCTCATGGTTTTTTTGGGGGGGGGTTAGGAGACTTTTAATAACTGCTTCTATTTCTTTAGGAGTTGGGGGAATGTTTAGATGGTTTATCTGATCCTGATTTAACTTTAGTACCTGGTATCTGTCTAGAAAATTGTCCATTTCCTCCAGTTTTTCCAGTTTTGTTAAATATAGGCTTTAGTAGTAGGATCTGATGATTTTTTTAATTTCCTCAGATGCTGTTGTTATGTCTTCCTTTTCATTTCTGATTTCGTTAATTTGGAAACTCTCTGTGGCCTCTCGTTAGTCTGGCTAAGGTTTATTTATCTTGTTGATTTTCTCAAAGAACCAGCTCCTGGTTTGATTGATTGTTTGTATAGTTCTTTTTGTTTCTACTTGGTTGATTTCAGCCCTGAGTTTGATTATTTCCTGCCTTCTGCTCCTCTTGGGTGTATTTGCTTCTTCTTGTTCTAGAGCTTTTAGGTGTGCTGTCATGCTGCTAGTGTATGCTCTCTTCAGTTTCTTTTTGAAGGCACTCAGAGTTATGAGTTTTCCTCTTAGCACTGCTTTCATTGTATGGGTATGTTGTTGCCTTCATTTTCATTAAATTCTAAAAAATCTTTAATTTCTGTCTTTGTTTCTTCCATTACCAAGTTATCACTAAGTACAGAGTTGTTCAACTTCCATGTATATGTGGGCTTTCTGTTCTTTTTGTTGTTATTGAAGACCCACCTTACTCCATGGTGATCTCATAGGATGCCTGGAACTATTTCAATCTCCTTCTATTGGTTGAGGCCTGTTTTGTGACTGATTGTGTGGTCAGTTTTGGAGAAGGAAACATGAGGTGCTGAGAAGAAGGATATTCTTTTGTTTTACGATGTAATGTGCTATAAATATCTGTTAAATCCTTTTGATTCAAAATTTCTGTTTGTTTCTCTATGTCTCTGCTTAGTTTCTGTTTTCATAATCTGTCCATTGATGAGAGTGTGCTGTTGAAGTCTCCCACTATTGTTGTTTGAGGTTCAATGTGTGCTTTGAGCTTTAGTAAAGTTTCTTTTATGAATGTAGGTGCCCTTGCATTTGGAGCATAGATAATCAGGACTGAGAGTTCATCTTGGTGGATTTTTCCTTTGATGAATATGAAAAGTCCTTTCTTGCCTTTGTTTGATATTTTTTGGTTGAAAGTTGATTTTATTTGATATTAAAATGGATACTCCAGCTTGTTTCTTGGGACCATTTGCTTGGAAAATTTTCCAGCCTTTTACTCTGAGGTGATGTCTGTCTTTGTCACTGAGGTCTGTTTCCTGTATGAACCAAAATGTTGGCTCCTCTGTACGTATCCAGTCTATGTCTTTTTATTGGAGAATTAAGTCCATTGACATTTAAATGTTTTAAGGAATAATGATTGTTCTTTACTGTTATTTTTGTTGTTAGAGATGGAATTGTATTTGTGTTTCTCTGTTCTTTTGGGTTTGTTGCAAGAAGATTACTTTCTTGCTTTTTCTAGGATGTAGTTTCCCTCCTTGTGTTGGGGTTTTCCATCTATTATCCTTTGTAGGGCTGGGTTTGTGAAAAGATATTGTGTAAATTTGGTTTTGACATGGAATATCTTGGTTTCTCCATCTATGTTAATTGAGAGTTTTGCTGGATATAGCAGCCTGGGCTGGCATTTGTGTTCTCTTAGTGTCAGTATGACATCTGCCCAGGATCTTCTGACTTTCATAGTCTCTGGTGAGAAGCCTGGTGTAGTTCTTATAGGTCTGCCTTTATATGTTACTTGACTTTTTCCTTTACTGCTTTTAATATTCTTTCTTTATTTTGTGTATTTGGTGTTTTGATATTATGTGACAGGCGGAATTTCTTTTCTGGTCCAATCTATTCGGAATTCTGTGAGCTTCTTTTATGTTTTTGGGCATCTCTTTCTTTAGGTTAGGGAAGTTTTCTTCTAAAATTTTGTTGAGGATATTTACTGGTCCTTAGGTTTGATCTTCTCATTGTGTCCGGGGTTTTCTGGATGTTTTGGGTTAGGAGCTTTTCGAGTTTTACATTTTCTTTGATGGTTGTGTCAATGTTTTCTGTGGTATCTTCTGCATCTTAGATTCTCTCTTCTGTATCGTATATTCTGTTGGTGATGCTTGTATCTATGACTCCTGATCTCTTTCCTAGGTTTTCTATCTCCAGGGTTGTCTCTCTATGTGATTTCTTTATTGTTTCTATTTTCATTTTTAGATCCTGGATGGTTTTGTTTAATTCCTTCACTTGTTTGGTTGTGTTTCCCTGTAATTCTTTAAGGGATTTTTGTGTTTCCTCTTTAAGGGCTTCTACTCGTTTACCTGTGTTGTCTTGTATTTCTTTTAATTCATGTCCTTCTTAAAATCCTCTATCATCACCATGAGATGTGATTTTAAATCCAAATCTTGCTTCTCCAATGTGTTTGGATGTCTAGTATTTGCTTTGGTGGGAGAACTGGGCTCTGATAATGCCAAGTAGCCTTGGTTTTTGTTGTTTAGGTTTCTGTGCTTGCCTCTCACCATCTGGTTGTCCCTGGTGTTAGCTGGTCTTGCTGTCTCTGACAGTGGCTTGACCTTCCTGTAAGCCTGTGTGTCAGTATTCCTGGAGACCAGCTTTCTTTCAGCAGGATCTGGGTACAGAGAGCTGTGTAATAGGGTCAGTTCTAGGTGCAGGCAGAAACAGGAAGGATCCTGTCCCATACTGCTTCTGGGTTCCTGTGTACTGAGGGTCCCAGGCAGGTCCCTTAGCACAGAAATAGTAGTCTACCTATGCTTTCAGGTGTGTCAGCAATCCTGGTGATTGGCTTTTAGCTCTCAGCATGGGCAGAGACCAGAAGTATCCTGTCCCTGACTACTCCGAGGTTCCTGTGTCCCGAGGACTCCAAGCAGGTTCCTCTTGGCCCAGGTATGTAAGCAGAAGTGGTGGTCTCCCCTGAGCTCTCAGGATTGTCCATACTTCTGAGAGCTCAGCTCTCTCCCCACGGGATTTGGGTACAGAGAGCTGTTGGACTAGGTAAGCTCTGGGCACAGGCAGATCAATATATATTTCTTATTTGAAAAGTCAACTTTCATGAAACATATGTGGGACATAAACTCAAATAATTATCACAACAAAGCTACAGAATGTTTTCATTATTACAAAATATTCTTCACACCACTCTGAAGTCACCATTCCTGAAATACTGTCCAAGAAATCATTGACCCAATTTCTATCACTTTGGACTCATTTTTAGATAAACTAGATATATAGCAGATAGATGATTGATAGACAGACAGTCAGGCTGGCAGACAGATATACAAAAGAAAGAAAAACAGACAAGTAACATGAACCCTCTTGCCTCTAGCTTCTTCATTACCATAATGTACACAAGATTTATTTATATGGTTATACAATCAATATATGAATATATGGAGGATTTGTTATGCATTAAATTTTGAAGATTTCAGTTAGAGAGGTTAAGTAGCATTCTGTTGCATACCACAGTATGTTGGACTGACTCTTGACTTGATTCCAGGTCTTGGTTATTTTGAGTGATAGTCTTATGAATGCTTTGGCAGGAACAGGTGAAGCTATTTCTCCTGAGTGAATGCCTGTGAGTTATGTGGATACTGGTCATAACAACTAAACGGACTTCTGATGATTATGCTGTTTCACATTCCCAGCAAAAAAGTATGACCTTTCTATGTTATACATCCTTCTGGTGTTTGCTGTTTTCAGGTTTTTATTAGTTTTGTTTTAATTTTAGCTATCCCTGTGCTTCTGTAACAATATATTATCAAACTCTAAATTCTAACTCAATAATTATCCTGTATATTTATTGACAACTTATTGGTTTTTCTAGCTTTTCCCATTTTGACTTACTGGATTATCTGCTTATTATTTACTCTATATTTGTATTCCAGCCCTGATTCTTTTTAGAACACTATTTTTTCATATGCTTTTTCACATTTGTCCCAATTCTAGGTTATTCTCTGAGTGGGATGACATGTGCCACATCAAGTAAGCCAGGGAAAGGTCTCTGGACAATTGCCAGGAGTCACCCTTCTAACACCAGCACGTGAGGTCAGATGTGAACTCTCCAGCCCTGTGAACCCACCGATGATTCAGGTCCTACATAAGTATTTGACCGCATGTTCGTAAAACAGAAACATCCTTACCGAACCTCTCTCAGATTCCTGACACTGGCAAACTGTACAATAGAGTATTGCTATTCTGAACTGTTAAGTTCTAAAATTAATGTGCTACAACACAACAAGTAAATACCCTTCTAAACTGAGAAAACTCCAGCTCAACCCCTCAAATCTGAAAAGCACATCCTATTGAGTTTGCTGGATATGAAAATTCAAGTGCAATCTGGAGGTCATTATTTCCAGAAATCACAGATCAGAATCCTCTTACCTGCTTCCTGGTCCACAAGCCCTTGATAGGTTAAATTCAATGGCATAAGCAGATGCTACTCCAAATGAAATTAAATCCTTTTGTTCTTAGCGAGTGCTTTTTATCTGCACTATCCTCTCCTTCTGATGGCTCATCTCTTTCTATCCTGTAGTAACTGCTTCAAGTCATTCTTTCTGACTCTAAAGTCCTCACAGTAAGAAGAAATGTTTATGATCATATAGACCATCCCACATCTACATTTCCCAAGTCATCTTCTGGTTAATTTTTGAAAATGTGAGGTTTTCTGAGATACTGTCTTAGGTAAGTGTTCAACTGTTTTGAAGAAACACCAGAACCAAGGCGACCCTATAAAGGACAGCATTTAATTGGGGGCAGCATTTAATTGGAGGCTTGCTTGCAGTTTTATAGGGTTAGTCCATGATTAACACCATGGAAAGCAGACAGGCATGGCAAAGCTTAGAGCTTTACATAATGACCCATATGCAGCATGCAGACACACATGTACATACAGAGAGAGAGACAGAGACAGAGACAGAGACAGAGAGACAGAGACAGAGACAGAGGGACAGAGACAGATAGCGATAGAGACAAAGAGACAGAGAGATGGAGAGACAGAGAGAAACAGAAAGAGACAGAGACCGACACAGAGAGATTGGTCAAGGCATAGGCTTTTAAAACATTAATGCACACACTCAGTGACACATCTCCAACAGGGCCAAATCTCTTAACCTTTTCCAAACAATTACTCTAACTGGTGTCCAAACATTCAAATATAGGAGCCTATGGAGACTCTTCTCATTCAAAACACCATGGGTATCTAATTCCATTTCTGGATTAGTCCAGTTCTTGGCAAATCTTCCCATGACTTGATAGAGCTCATTCTCTGCTCTGGTACTTCATTTGGTTTGCCTGGGATTCACTCTTGAGCTGACCCTCCAGCTGAAGACCAATCTCCAAAAAGACTGGATATTAATTGTCAGGTGAGCAAAAGAAAAAATAATTTTTTCTCTTCACTGTGAAATTGATAACTAGTCCAACCAAGCTTAGTTTTCTATGAGACATATTAGCTGGATTAACCCTAGACTTTTATCTACCCCTTGTCAAAAATGTGTCTTGGGGTAGGAAATAAAGTTCTTTAACTATTTCCACCCCCAGAGATAGCTTCTGTTAGTGAAACGTTTCTGGGTATTTCTGTAGCTGCTGATGCACTGATGTGATGGGTAGAGCTAACAAATGTCTTGCCCTTGTCTCAGGCAGGGCCCTGAGCCAAGCACTATAAGTCTGGACTCATCTTTCTCACTTAGACTTGCCAGCACAATGATAAGATTAATGGTTTCCATAAAGAGGGGTACTTTAGGGACTTCCTGGAGAGCTTGGCTCATCTGTAGATCTAAGAAGTTCACAGGAGTGGTGTCTTGCCTACATAATCGGTGCCAACGATATGCTCAGCCTCGCACAATGCCTTTAGCATAGTCTACAAAACTGCAATGATGTCCCAGCTGACCATCGCTTCAGCCCCATTATTTACATGCACTCCCTACCACCCACTGATCTCCAATTATACTAACCTTTCAGTGTGCTACATTCAACATGATCATCCAGACACGGGATCTTTCTACATGATGTTGCCCTAGGGTAGAGTCTCCTTATGTTGTCTGTTCCCAGTTAACTCTCACTCATTTTTCACATCGCAGCTAAGCATTGCTTCCTTTGGGAAGCCTTCAGAGACTACCACCCTCATGTCTAGATTATAGTTATTTCTTGCTGGATTTTAAAAGATAGAGACATACCTTCCTTTCAGTAATCATTTCATTTTAACTTATTTGGATTACTTACTGTCTATTCTCAGATACTGACAGAGAGGCTACAGTATTTTGCTTTATATTAATTTTGTTCCAAGAGTGTTGACATTAAATAAGTCTTTGTGACATAAGCAAGGATGCAATTATAACCAAAGGATAAACTCTATCCTTGAAGGAGGCACAGAAGACTTAGTCTATCTTAACTCAAACAGAAAGACTTTCAGAGAAAAATGGTATTATATGATACCTATCTATCTAAGTATACATAGGATCCTGTCAGTTGAACAAAACTGGATAAGTAAAACATAATAGTAATCTGAATGAAATGATAGAGGATCTATATCAGTTCATAAGATATGATATTCATAAGCAAATGAAAATCATTGGTCATTTATCAGGAAATTACTGTGTCCCATGTTGAATGATAGTAGCAGCTTCTGAGGAGATGAGTGGATCTTTCAAGATTTCTATGAGACAACCAGATACCCTCTCAAAGCAGGGATGCAGATATAGCTTTAACTTAGGTGGTTCCCAGCTCTTCTAATTCCCAAGAAAAAAATCGAATCGTCCCCAAACAGTGATCAAACCCATTATCTACTTATTCTGTGATCATAAGTATCAGTTGTTTATAATTCCAAGTTCTTTGTGTTTATCTGCAACTTTAACCATTGTATGAAATCGAGGGTCAGCAAATAACCCATTATCTTCCTGTATGTCTCTCTCGGGGTTATCAATGATTTAAGAGATCCTGGGTGATTAGTACAAAAATACCTTGGGTCTCTCTGTTGTTTCCAGAGATGGTTAGATCATGAAGACTTTGGCATAACCAGTGGATTCATCCTGTGAGTGATTCACAGTATGGTGGTATTTTTGGAATATGATACAAAGTGGGAAGTAAATCCTAAATGAATGAAGTATCCGCTGGATGATACTTCTTTGGCATTTAGCATTATATCTTCATATATTTCTCTCCTTCGCTTCCAGGTCACCATAATTTGAACTACTTGGCTGTTCTATCCTCCATGTTCTGATGGACTGACAACTCTGAAATTTCACTATAAAGCTTCCTGTGTTCGTGTTAGGTATTTTACAGTAATGAGAAAGTATCTACTACATGTCCATAGTTATCATTAATTCTCATTCTCACAGTGGCTACTCCAATGAATTAAAGTTCTTAATTTTCCACTTTCACTCAGCAAAGACCAGACCTCTCACCTCTGTAAAGTAGAGGTCCCAAAGGGATAAAGGAAACAAAATTTCCTTCAAATCTACAAGGTACCAAATACTGCTGGCTAGTGGAGACACGTTAAATAAGAAAGACATGATCCTTGGTTCACAGGTAGATGAACTTTAGAAAAGACTGACATAAAGAACTAGCATGAAATATAACTAGCAAAAGGAATGTACCATGCAGCAATATGAAACACAAACATGGAAGACATTTGATGTTGAGAGTGTTGGAAACAGGTACAGGGAGAGAACTGAGAGCAAGCAGTCACATACATTACATATACAGGCATGTTCTTCCTATAAGGTTGGGACTTGTCCATACCAGATCATGGAAGACAGTTTTTAGCACATCTGTCCAACTCTGCCTTCAGTGATAGTCACTGGATTCACTGGAAACATGAACTCTCTCTTGTTCGAGGTATTTATACAGTGGAAATTGACTAGCCTACAAATCTATCGTTTTGTTAAAGAGAGTTACCATCTAAACATTTAAACCAGTTAAACATTAACCACATATAGCTCCAAATCATGTTCTATAAATAGAAAATATAGTAAAGTTGGAGCACAGACAAGATAAAGTGGAAAGACCAGATTTACTCTTGCTTGCTTGCTTTTTTTTTTTGTACTTTTGCCAGTGTTGCAAGCTACTGAATTAGATTTGTAAAGTTTTGTAAACTACATTAAGATATTAGAATTTATTACAGGACCAAAATCATGAGAAAGCAGTATATGGTCAGCCATCAGGGCCCTGTAAGGACATAAAGGGGGAACGCAGACACAGAGAAAGGTGGTATTTCTCAAAGTTCTCCCAGAAAAAAACGGCATCACATAGCTGGGGAAGAATAGGGGGTGGGAATTTTGGAGCTATCTCAGAATTCTGCATAGCAGACTCCACCCCTGAATCTCAGTGATTCACACACCACCCACAGGCAATACAGTCACTGCCTTGCAAAGTTCCCCAGAGTCTCATTTCATTGTAGCATCAGTTCAAAAGCCAATATCCCGCCATCTAAATCAGTTCTGGGTACCAGGGAAACTCATGGGTATAATCTATTTAAAACACAACAGTTGGGACATGGTTTCCGTCCACTTATGGACATGATTATTTGTTTTCAACACACTCATCTTGCAAGGAACACCAAGACGAACGCATCCTAATATGTAAGCATTCTGTTTTAAAGTGGGGTATGTATATATATGCTCATATATGGTGTATTCATGTTCACAAATGTGGGTACTGGTGTAGGTAGGGGACAGAGGTTGGTCATGGACATCTTTCCCAATCGTTTTTCATCCTGTATGTTGAAGCACAGTCTCACCTTTAAAAGTAAGCTCACTGACTTGGCTAGTCCAGTTAGCTAACCTACGCGAGGAGTTCCATCCCCACTATCTGAGCGCTAGGAACACAACGAGGACCCCGTGCCTTTCTGGCATGCTTACTGTGTGTGCTGGGCATGCTTACTCTGCTCCTTACACTTGTACAGCAAGTACTTGGCTCACTGAGCCATCTCCCCAGACATCGAATCATCAGAGTGTCGAGCGTCCAGAAGCTTCCTCTAATTCCTCTAATTCTTTCCTCGTTCAAGGTGGCATTCTTTCTGCTGAAACAATCTTTTAAGAAACTTTGTGGCCTTCTGTAGATTTTACAAGGAATTGCTCCATTATACAAAGGTTACACTCACAATAATCTGTTCTCTGTCCTTGGATTCTCCTCAGTGCCTAAGGAAAAATGCCAGTAAAGTTCCTAAAGACCCTCTAGTTTGATTGAAAGAATTGGAAACACAACCCGAGTCTCCTGAAAGCGCCTGCACGTGCTGGTCTAATGGAACTCCAGTCTTCAGGGAACTGAGGTGGTGATTACAATGCTGCTGCTTCTCTACGAGATGTTAGCAAATATGACTGCAATCTCAGACCTCTCACCTAACCATGCCTTCCTAATAGTGAAGCTTTTAATTTCAAATATCCTTGGTCACCTAGAAAGGCTGAGATTTTCCAAATGCATAGGTTCTGGGATTTTTATTATTACTATTACTATTATTCATACGAGTCTCCTTTCAATTCATGCCTTTCTTCTTAGGCATAAGCAACAGGAAGGAAGCAAATGTTTCTTTCATCATCACTTAGCTTGGGATCCCCTTTAGTTGTATAGGTATGCACAAGACTTATAAGTTCTGCTTTCCACATAACTTCAGGAGATGAATTTGCTGTGTTTTGTTGCTAAATGGTGAGGATTTTTAAGTCTACTTTCCAATAACACACTTCTCACTGGGTTTCTATGAAGTATCCTCACAAGACAATCTAATTGTGTCATGCATTATGTTCAGAGTTCTTCTAGCCTCTGCCTTCTCTTTGGTTCAGCAACTGCTGTCACTCAGCACCAGCCCATTTTCAGGTATTAAAATATGTGTTAGTCATCCATCACCACATAACAGATTGCCACAAAAGTATCAGCTTAAAATTACACATACCTGCAGCCACGCCTTAATTCCAATTCTTATTCATGCTAACCTAGATTATTTCAATAAACTCCTACAGTCTTCTTATTATTGCTTTTTTTTATTGGATATTTTATTTATCTACATTTCAAATGTTAGCCCCCTTTCTGGTTTCTCCTCCACAAACTCCCTATCGCATCCCCCTCTCCCTGCTTCTATGAGTGTGCTCCCACTCCCACCCACCCACTCCCACCTCACTACTCTGGCATTCCCCTACACTGGGGTATCGACTCTTCACAGGACCAAGGGCCTCTCTTCCCATTGATGCCAGACAATGCCATCTTCCGCTACATATGCAGCTGGAGCCATGAGTCACTCCATGTGTTCTCTTTGGTTGGTAGTTTAGTTTCTGGGAGCTCTGGGGGTCTGGTTGGTTGATATCATTGTTCTTCCTATGCGGTTGCAAACCCCTTCAGCTCCTTCAGTCCTTTCCCTAACTCCTCCATTGGAGTTCCCATCCTCAGTCCAGTGGTTGGCTGTGAGCATCCACATCTATATTTGTCAGACTCTGGCAGAGCTTCTCAGGAGACAGCTATATCAGGCTCCTGTCAGTAAGCATTTCTTGATATCTGCAATAGTGCCTGGGTTTAGTGTCTGTAGATGGGATGGATCCTCAGATAGGGCAGTCTCTGGATGGCCTTTCCTTCAGTCTCTGCTCCACATTTTCTCCCTGTATTTCCTTTAGATAGGGGTAATTCTGGGTGTTTAGTGTGATCACTGTCTTAGTTCCTTTTCTACTGCTCTGAAGAGATACCATGACCAAGGCAATTTAGGAAAGAAAGCATTTAACTGGGGGCTTGCTTACTGTTCAGAGGATGAGTCCATGACTATCATGGCAGGAGTCAGGCAGGCACAGTGCTGATGGAGTATCTGAGAGCTAACATATTGAGACAACAGCCATGAGGCAGATAAAGAGATAACTGTAATCGTGTGGGCTTTTGAAACTCCAAAAGTGACACACCTCCTCCAACAATGCCATATTTCCTAATCCTTCCCAAACAGTTCAACCAACTTCAAAGTATTCAAACATATGAACATATGTGGGCCAATCTCATTCAAACCACAATCGTTAATATGGATTGTCAACATGGCAAGATCTAAAATCATTTGGGAGACAAATCTCTGGGCATACTTGTAACAGAGTTCCAGTTTGGATGACTGTGATGGGAAGGGTAACACTAAGTGTGAGTGGTGCTGAAAGGGATCCCCAAGGGAACAAAGAGCAGAAAGCCAGCTGAGCAGCAGCATTCACCCTACTCCAACACCAGGATGTGACATCACCAACTGCTTCAAGGTCCTGCTGCCATGACTTCTCTGCCATGATGGACTGTACTCTCAATCTATGAGCCAGAATAAGCCCTTGATTCCTGAGGTTACTTTTGTTCCCAGCAGCAGCAGCAGCAGCAACAACAATACAAGAACAGCAGCAGCAGCAGCAACAACAACAACAACAAAATAATCAATATGCTGAGCTTTCTCCCATTCAGGCTCTTTTCAGGTAAGGAAGAACATGTTCTTGCTCCACTAAAAGAAATTGCTGAACCTGTCACCTATAGTTCTTGGCACAGCAGAAAAGATTTCTCCAAACACCATCCCAATCTATATCTCCAGCTTCATCTTCACACATTTCCGTACATAACTGCTAATTGAATTCCCTGAAAAGCCTTTGATACCCTTGTGTCTTAGCTGTGTTATATCCTCTGCCTGGATCTTCTGGGTGAAGTTATCATTTCCCCCTTTTCAGTACACATGATGCCTCTTCTATGATGTTATCAATGGTAGTCCACCACTGAGGTAAATGTGTCCCTTCCATTGTATCCCAAAACCACACTCTTCGAGGTATGCCAATAGCAGTCATCAGGTGACTTGGGTGCAATTATATTTGATCAAATTCTAGGCTGAGGCCAGAATTCTGCAATTCCAATTTTATCAATTTAAAAGAAATCCATTAATTCCTTGAGAATTTCATACATAGTATTTTGATCAAATTCACCACTTATCCCAACTCCTCCCAGATCCAACATCTCTCTTTCTATCCCTACCCAACTTATGCCATGTTTTCTTTTTAATTTTTTTAAATATTTAAATAACTACATTTTAAAATTATTTATTTATTTTATGTATATGAGTACCCTGTCACTGTCTTCAGACACATCAGAACCCATTACAGATCATTGTGAGCCACCATGTTGTTTCTGGGAATTGAACTCAGGACCTCTGGAAGAGCAATCAGTGCTCTTAACCACTGAGCTATCTCTCCAGCATTCTCTTTAAAATTTTATATCCATCATTTCTATCCCTTTCTCTCCCCCCCACAATTCCTCCCATGTTCCCAACCTCTCTCAAATTTATGATATATTATTTTATTTATTACTGTTATACACAGCACACACATATACACGTGTATATATATATATATACATATATATGTATACACACACACACACATCTGCTGAATCCATTTAGTGTTGCTCATATGTACCTGTGTTCAGGGCTGACCTCTAGAAGATTAGATAAGCTATCAAGAAGCTGATAATGCTACTGGTTTGAAGACTATATCCTAAACAAGATTTATACATTACTTTGATTATAGCCCACTTTACTTAGGTCTGAATCCATGAGATTATAATTAGGTAACACTTATGTCTCCTCCCACGTACTCTAAGTACCTTGCAGAAAATCACTGCTCATTTTACTTTGTAGTATTTGACAAAGCACTCAGATCTTCCAGGATGCTAATAGCTTACTGTGTTTTACATAAAAGAATAATGTGCAATTCCTGTTTTAAAGCTACTAATTTAAGTATGGTGGTATATACCATGGATCATTTAGTATGGTGGGTGGCACCTACCTGTAATCCTAGGGCATGCAAGGTGAATACAGGACAAACACAAGTTCAAGGTCACTCTCAGTATAAAGGAAATTCAAAAGCCAGCCTCTACCACTTGAGTCTCTGTTCGCAAAAGACCAATCGGAATGATTGCACATTTAAAAATCGAGAGAATTATATAGTAATCTTGGAATAAAGGAAGTTAAGGGTTAAAATGGGATTAAAATGGTTATGGGAAATACCTAGATAAATGTTGATGGATGAGTTAAGATTAAGTAGCATTTTGGAAAGAAGGTCAATCCAGGAGGCCAATACATTCCTGTCCGGATGGAACATAAAGTTTTAAACCCCTATAGTCCCTTCGGGAAGTGTCAACAGAAGCCTGCTCTTAGTGATGTGCTTGCACCTCAGAACAAACTCCTGAGCATCTCTTTAGACGAGATCTGAGCAGGATTCAAACTGGAGAGTGTGCTGTTGAGTCAATAAGTTACAAAGAACACAGACTGCAGCATCCTCTTTCGGAGTCCACGCTTCTTCTTGCGTTTCTGCTGGGATCATGTAGCAGGTCTTTTGGAAATAGACCTGATTTCCATAGGTGGCTCCGCCTTTACTCAAATTTCTGAGATCTGCAGGTGAATTGAGTGAAGAGACTGAATAAGGAGTTGTGTTTGCCACAGCTCATTGTGAGCATGCCTTCACACCAATGCTCTTTCTCCCCTGAGCTGAAAAGGTGTAGGTTCTCAAGCAGATTAGAACATCAGGTTTAGCAGTATATAACATGGAAAAGATAGTTGACCAAGGTAGGAACTAGAATTCAAGACTCTAGCTTCCCATTCCTGCTTTGCTTTGCCTTCCTTGTTTGGCACGTCTAGGCCAATCTCTACGGGCTTCAGCCTTCCCTTCTGTTAGATGAGGAAGCTGGTGCTGGGCACCCTCTAGGCTTCTCTCCTCCTCAATTCTGTAGGATGGTGACAAAACGTGGCACAAAATGTGTGGCTTATCAAGCTCTGCTCCTCTCCTTTTGGGGTATGTCAGCCACCATCATCACGGCCTTGTGGTTCATTGTCTCCACCAGAGTCAGAAGCCTATCTGGTTATCAGCTATTTTTATGCTAATCTCACATCTTGACCACTTTCTTTGTGCAAACGCACAAGGAAACAGTGATACTGTCCTAATCTTGGAGATGAACTAAAATAGAAGATGACATGGGTCCACCAAGCAACCTACCCAGAGTCCGCAGAACTAACAATGAAGCTACAAAGACTGTAGCTAGATGAGGAAAGGACAAGCTAACTAGAAGAATCCAAGTTTCTTTCTAACTGTGGAATTGTTAGAACCTTAGTTATGAACAGCAATGGGCTGGAGAGATGGTATAGAGGTTAAGAACACTTCTTCCAAAAGTCCTGAGTTCAATTCCCAGGAACCGCAATGATTCAGAACCATCTAAAATGGGTTCTGGTGTCCTCTTCTGGTGTGCAGGCACACATGTAGGCATAATGCTGTATAAATAATAACTAAATGAACAGCAATGGCCTCTTTATCTGATTAAGCAAGGAGTTTGGTTTTCAATTACTTAACGAGTTCCAGAGGATGAGGGAGAGGGAGGAGTTCCCCTTTACCTTCTCCCTATCACTAGTTCAAAACTAGAAGGATAGGAGCCTCGGATTTGGACATTTCTGAATTTCACAGTAGGGACAGGGACTGCTGAAGATGAGGCCCCAGCCGCCTCACAGTCCCTGACTCTCAGCTCCTCCAGCCCATGCAGAACCACAGCACCAGCTTCAGGAAGCTCTACTCTCATTTGGTGATATTGGTAGGATCCACAGCTCAACATGAGTGGAGAAGGGAAGTTTCTGGAAGCAAGAAAAAAGATACTGCATAGTAATAGTATGAGTGAATGTATGTATGAGTGTGTGCGTGCGTGCGTGCGTGCGTGCATGTGTGTGTTGATATACGTGTACACTCCAGTGTGGGTGTTTTATGTACAACTTAATATAAGTCCCAAACCAACCAGCTGAGCTATCCTTCTAGTTCTTCCGGTGACAGCGCTGTCTTAAGAAGAGAGGCTCTCTTTGTCTAAAGCAGTGAAGGCAGTACCTCAGTTAGTGGCTGGTTATCAAGGAGGAGTAGAGGCACATTATAAGGACTATAAACAAAAGTTGACATGTGAATAAATAAACACACAGAAGGGCAAATCTCACTTATTAATTACAATTAAAAAATGCCTTTATTTTCTGTCAAGACTGAACGTTGTCAGCTGAATTTGGAGAGGTTCTAAAGGGAAAATAGAGGAAAATCATCAAATGTATAGTCTTTTATGACAAAACAACCAACTAAACCTGGCCGTACCCCCCATCACTTTGATGATGAAGAGGAGCTTGACAGAACTGGAGTGCTAGTGGTCATACTGCCTCTGGAAAATCACTGTATAATAGTTTATTACGAGTAGAAGACAGGGGCTAGAGGGGTGGCTCAGTGGTTAAACATCACTGTCTGCTCTTCCGGAGTCCTAAGGCTCAACTTCCAGCACCCACATGGTGGCTCACAAGCATATTTAACATCAGCTCCAGTTCCAGAAGGCTCTGTTACATCACCACTGTCAACAGGCATGCATGTGGTACTCAGACATACATGCAGGCAAAACACCCATACGCATAAAATAAAGATTAAAAAATAAAAAAGAGTAGTAGACAGTGGTGTTCTGGCACTGGTTCATGTAAACTTTTAAGAATTGACTGCTACATTTTTCAGAAATATCAAACTACTAAATGCCGCTGAGCCATAAATACAATTGAATTCGGTAAACTTGTTTGCATATGCGTGTATGCATTTATAGGTGTATAGAGGACAGAAGTCTATACTGGTGTCTTTCTCAATCATTCTCCACCTTCTTTTTTCAAACAAGTCCCGTCAGTGAGTCTAGAGCTCACTGCTGTGTCTAGACTGGATGGACGGCCAGCTCCAGGGATCTCCCTGTTTCCATCTCCTGAGTACTGCGATTTCAGGGAGGTGCCAGCATATCTGGATTTCCCTCCACCAATGATAGGGATTAAACCAGACCCTCAAGACTGAGACACACACTTTACCAACTAAGCCACCTCACTATGCCCAAATAAACTTTAAAAGATGATGATAATACTCAAAGGTTATAATTGTTAGGGTTACTATCCATCACTGCTCTTTAATCTCTGGAAGTTCTTTATGTGGATGATTTCAGTATGGAGGATACTATACAATAGTGTGCTATTCACACCAGTTCTCAACCTTCATTTAGTGATGTCGCAGTGATAGCTTGGTCTTGACCACAGGAGCAGATGCACCACAGATCGGCAAATGGAACCAACCAAGGCTTGTTTTTATGCTGTTATTTTGTTTTCTTAATTGCCTACTCTTAATTCTTAAAATAATAACTTGTCTATACTTAACTATCTCCAGGTTGAATGCAGGAAAAGTTATAGTGGAGATTAAGGTATTCATGTCTGCAGCTATTTTGTAGTGAATAACATAAAAATGTAAGTAGATATCCAAAGTTTTATACTACTGTCCAGTTGAACAAAAGTCAGTCACTGGCGAATGAGTGAAGCTCGGCACATCTTCACTGCTTCACTTTTGTCTTGTATTAAAACTCTGTAACCTGGGGATGGGAATTTAGCTCAGTGGTAGAGCGCTTGCCTAGCAAGCACAAGGCCCTGGGTTCGGTCCTCAGCTCCGGGAAAAAAAACAAAAAACAAAAAAACGCTGTAACCTATGCTCAGGTCAAAACCATTGTCTGTCTGTCATCAGTTACAAGCGTAGATCTTGTGAAAATCACCAAAAGTATTCTGTGATGTCTATTAGCCATAAAATTTGTGACAAAGATTGTAACATATCCATCATTATTTGTAAACTAGATATTCCATATTCCTTACACACCAAATTTCATAGATACATTTTTCACAATAAACTTAAAACATGCTTTTCTTCTAGAGACCTCGTAATTAAAAATTTCTCAGAAAGCCTATGAAGTGGGGCTTTAAAAGAAGGTTCAGGTTAACTTGCAAGATTTATTGAAAGTTACCAGGAGTCAGATAAAGTGTTTTGTTCTAATCCCCTAGAGGGGCTTTTGCATCTTACTCTATGGTGTGGTGTGGTGTGTGTGTGTGTGTGTGTGTGTGTGTGTGTGTGTGTGTGTGTGTGTGTGTGTGTGTTTCTTCTAGTTAGATTAAGTACAAATGCTGACATATATTTATACCTCTTCATGACCTAGATCAGAGTAAAATGCTGGCCTGGTCTCAGTGAAGCTCTGGACAGATTTTGAAAGAGCTACCCAAGGATCAGGAAAACCTAATACAGATGTGACCCTGTGTGGCCCAGCTGGTAGACATTATCACAAGCTTTGATGAGATCTTGCTTGTGACTGTTACTGTGAACAGGCAAAGGGGGCTGTTGTCATGAGGGCCCCCATTGAACAGCGGCAAAGAGGATTTAGAGAATAAATGTTGAGTCTCCACTCTCTGAAGTCACTATGGAAGACACAGTCACACTACTGAGGTTCCTCGTAAAACTGAAAATAAAACTACCAAATGACCCACTATACCACTCCTGTATATCTGCAGGACTCTAGCACACAACACACACCTGCACATTGATAGTTGCTTGGGACTATTTACAAAATCCAAGTGATTGAATTACTCCAAGTATTAGTCAACAAAAGAAAAAGAAAATATATAAACCATTGAGTTCTATTCAGCCATAAAGAAAAAATTATGTCATCTGCAGGAATGGAGTAAATCAAACTGAAAGGACAAATTCCTCATTCATGGATTATATATACATATATATTCTATAAATATATGTCATAAATTAGAAATGAAAACAGAAGTACACAAAGAACTAGTGAGAAGCAAGGAGGAAAGGAAGTGGGAGAACTGATAAAAAGTCCATGTTGCACTGCATTGAAATGTCTTTATGAAATCTATCACTATGTATTACCAATATAAGCCAATAAAAGTTTACATGAAATAAAAATATTAGACAATTTGACCTTAAACCGAGTACTTTATATACTTTTTCATTATTGTCTGATTTCACATAAAGAATGTCTGATTTTTAAGTTTCTTATTTCCCTTGTTTTCCTCTTTTGGCCTACAATAAAGTTTTGCTAATTCTCTAATCATTAAACAGTAAAGGAATACACTATATGTTGAAGGCATCAAATTGTTTTCTGTGCCCTTGGCTAATATGACTACTCCAATGTGTGGGAAAAACTGTCTTGTGGATTCATTTCCTTTTTCTCTCTGTTTTTTTTTTTTTTAAAGAAAATGAATCACTTATTACCTATAATTACTACAATGCCAAGTATATTTTGTGATTTAAAAACTTTTAGTTTATTCATTATGAATCACTGGAATTTTATTGGCCCAAGTCTAAATCTCTAAATGTTTATTTATGTTTGCTTCTATTTTTCTGTCTGGGAATATGGCCAGTTCGTGATAAATTAATTTACACTGAAAATAAAATAAAATTTATTAATAAACCTTTCTTATTTATTCATCTAAACTTCTGTTGAGTTTACTCATGTATTTTAAAATATTGAATGGTTTAGTATTTCGTTTGATAGGCACTGAACAACAAGAATTTGAGTTGGAAACTAGTGTATTCTCCCCTGGTAAGTCCTGAGATCATTATTTACTCGAGGCATGATAATTTCTTTTAATATTAAAGTAACAGCACATTTCAGATTATGTTGAAGAGGTAAAAAAATATCAACATGGAAATATTTATATGTTGCTCTATATATTAAAGCTGAAGTAAAATATTGTATTTGAATTTTTGAAAATTTTAATTTCAGATCACATCTCCTATTTTCTTTCAGGGAGGCACAGATATCTTCCCAGCCTAGGTCTATATCATAACTTACAAATTCAAAGATCTTGCCAAGTGTAATTTTTGCATGTGATTTATAAAACCTGATATATGTCCAAATTCTCTCTACATTAAAGTTATTCAATTTACTCTAATGGTTCTTGTACTAGAGTTATGTCTATTCATAGCGACAACACCTGTGAGTCATTTGCTTAAAGTACAGTGCTTATTAATTTTCAACATTAATGTCTTGGACTTAGGAAAAAAGACTTTGGAATTCTTTGAGCTATTCTAAAATGGCTATATTTCATAGGAGAATATAATAAAATTAGAAGATTATAAGAATGAATAAAACATTTCTCACATGCATAAAAAGTGAGGATTTAACATGGTAAAATATTGGTCAGCCACTGACCAAATATATTGGAACTTTCTTCCCTTTTCCCATCACCATTCATTGTCCTCAAAAACACTTGCATTAAAAACCAAACTTTTTGACTGATCATACCACAAGACTGATATTGGATATTATCAAATTATAGTTTCTTTGGGTCTGTAGCTGATACTTTCTTTTGCTATGCAGAAACCTTCTAATTTTTCAATTTCCTCTGTTGATTGTTGGGGATGGTGCTTGTGCCCCTGAAGATCTGTTACAGAAAGTCCCTGGATAAAATTATACCTTAAAACGCATTTCCCTGTGCTTCTCTCTGTTTCAGCATTTCAGGTTCGAAGTTAATGTCTTTGAATTTTATTTTATACAGAGTGAAAGATGTAGATCTAATTTTACCCTTCTGCGGGTGTACCCTTATCCAGTTTAGTCAACACCATTTGTTGGGTAGAGGCCTTTTCCACTGCATATTTTTTTACACCTTTGTCAAAAGTTAGGTGATCACAGCTTTGCTAGTTTACTTCTGAGCCCTCTATTCTGTTACATTAGTCTACCAGTCTGTTTTTGTGCAGCACCAGACTATCTTTGTTATTACGGTAATGTAATATAATTTTAGATCAGGTGTTATGGTACTCTTAGCTGAAGTCTTTCTCTGTAGGATTGCTTTAGCTATTCTTGATCTTTTGTAGTTCTGCATGAACTATTGAATTGTGTGCTCTAGTTCTGTGAAAAAAAGACTGGAATTTTTATGGTATTTTATTGAATCTTTAGATTACTGTTGGTAACACCCACTTTCATATTAATTCTACTTATCAAGAATCATTGAAGGTCTATCATATAGCATCTTCTTTGATTCCTTGCTTAATTCATTGATATTTTTCACTGTAGCAATCTTTCATTTCTTTAGTTAGGTCTGTAGGCACATTTTGGGGAATCTATTACTAATGAGATATTTTCCCAAATTTTGGTCTCTGTGAGCTGTTAGTCTATTTGATGGCTGATTTTTCTTGTATTTATCCTTTCTATCTCTTCATTCTGTTTCAGTGTTATAGCTGAATTATATTTCATAAGAGGTAAGAAGAAGCACCCTTGTTCACCCGTTTTAGAAGAAATAATCTGTTTTTCTGTTTAGTATAATGTTGACTATGGATTTTATTATTTGAGAATATGCTCCCAATATTACTGTTTCCAGAACTTTTATATACTTTTGTATATTGTCCTCCTCATTTCTATTATATTAATTTCTTCCTGGATCTTACTTCTTGGTATCTGTGGTAATTGAAATTAGCCTCTTGTTTTTCTAGAACCTTGACCTGCTTTATTTGGTCGTTTAGTTGAGATGCCTCTAGTTCTGTTACATGAGAGGTTATAGCTATAAAGTTTTCCTCTTGGGACTGGCTTCACTGTTTTCAATAGATTCTGGTAGATTGTATTCTCATTTTTTTCTTTTTTTCTTTTCTTTTTCTTTTATTGGATATTTTCTTTACTTACATTTCAAATGTTATCCCCTTTCCAAATTTCTCCTATGTAGTCCCCCTATCCCATCCTCCTGGCCCCTGCCTCTATGAGAGTGTTCCCCCACCCACCCACCCACTCCCTCCCATCTCCCTGTCCTGGCATTCCCCTACATGGGGGCATTGAGCCTTCACAGGGCCAAGGGCCTCTCCTCTCATATGTGACTAGAACCATGAGTCCTTCCATGTGTTCTCTTTGGTTGGTGGTTTAGTCTCTGGGAGCTCTGAGGGATCTGGTTTGTTGGCATTGTTGTTCTTCCTATGGGGTTGAAAACCCCTTCAGTTCCTTCAGTCCTTTCTCTAACTCCCCCATTAAGGACCCCGTTCTCAGTTCAATGGTTGGCTGTGAGCCTCTGACTCTGTATTTGTCCTGTTCTGGAGATAGCTATATCAGGGTCCTGTCAGCAAGCACTTCCTGGCATTCACAATATTGTCTGGTTTTGTTGATAGTATATGGGCTGGATCCCCCAGGTATGGCCATCTCTGAATGACCTTTCCCTCAGTCTCTGCTCTACACTTTATCTCTGTATTTTCTCCTGTGAATATTTTGTTCTCCTTCTAAGAAGGACTGAAGTTTGGTCTTCCAACTTTTTGAGCTTCATGTGGTCTGTGGATTGTATCTTGGGTATTCTGAGCATTTGGGCTAATATCCATTTATCAGTGAGTGCATACCATGCGCATTCTTTTGTGATTGGGTTACCTCACTCAGGATGATATTTTCTAGTCCATCCTTTTGCCTAAGAATTTCATGAAGCCATTGTTTTTAATAGCTTGTATTCTCATTTTAATCTGACTATAAGAATTTTAATTTCTTCTCCTATTTCTTCTATGATCCACTGTTCATTCAAAAGAGTATTAGTCTCCAATTATTTTTCTAGTTTCTCTTGCTGACACGGTCCAGTTTTTGTTTTTTTTTAAATTGAGGTCTGAATACAAGGAATAATCTCATTTGTGTGTATTCGTTAAAGCTTGATTTGAAGCTGATGTTATGAAAACTTTTGGAGCAGGTTTCCTGTGCCACTGAGAAGAATGTTCACTCTCTACGTATTGGGTGGAGATATATATATATATATGTATATATATATATATACACACATATATATATATGTTTTAGTCTGGAAGATCTATCTAAATATTAGAATAGGCTATTAAAGTCTCCCACATTATTATCGTAGGACTTATGTGGCTTTTATATTTTTTAGTGTTATTGAATGAAATTGGGGGCTCCAACGTTTGATGCAAGAATATTTCCAATTGTTCTATCTTCCTGATGGATTGATGGATTGTCCTCTGATTAGTTTTGGTTTGAAGACAAAGATAACTTTGCCTATTTGCTTATGGTTTCCATTTGCTTTGCTGCTTGGTTTCCATCCTTTTATCCTCAGGTGTCAAATGTCTTTGAGAGAAGAGTGGTTTTGTTTATTTGTCTGGTTTTTGGTTTTTGGTTTTTATGAACAGTTGGTTCTTGATTGTTGTTGTCCTTAAATCCAGTAGGTTATGCTGTACCTTTTTATTGGTGAGATAAGGGTATTTATATTTAAGGTTATTACTGAAAATGAATTGCCGTTTCCTAAGGATTTATTAGATGATGCTCTGGCTTGATAAATTATTACTATTTCTTCTCTGCATTAATTTTTTACGGATTTGCTGGTTTGTTGTGTTAGATGTGGTTGATTTTCCCCCAGCTCTTTGTCCATCTGTTCCTTTCATGGAATAGATCTGTTTGTCTTGAAATATCTTTATTTCTCCATCAATTTTGAAAGATGGCTTTAATCGATATAGTATTCTTGATTCACAGCAATTTATTTTCAGAGCTTGAAATATATTATCCCATATTTTTCTGACTCTTAGGGCTATTGAAAGGTCTGAGGTAATACTGATATTTGTACCTTTTATGTGAGTTGTCATTTTTCTCCGACCACTTTACGTATTGTTTCTTACTGTATTTTTGACATCTAGACTGTGTGTCATGAAGAGATTTCTCTCTTGCCATGTCTGTGTGGAGTTCTAAACCTTTCTCATACTCGGATGCCTAATTTTTTCACTAGGATTGGAAAGTTTTCTACTCTAATTCAGTTAAAAAGTTTATTCCTTTTGACTTTACATCTGCATTTTCTCTTACACCATGAATCCCCGAGTTTGGTCTCTTGGATGTATCCCACAATTTTTAAATGTATTGTTCATGTTCCTTCACTTTTCCTTGCACATGCCTGACTGTATTACTGCCTCCACTGTGTCCTTATCTATGAAATCAGTTCTTCTGCATGGTCTTGTCTGCTGCTGATGCTTTCTGATGTGGCTTTTATTTGATTGACAATTTCTTTCATTTTTATTATCTATTCTTGATTTTCAGTGTTTCTATTTCCTTGCTGAATTTTTGTCCCAATATTCAGAGCTTTACCCTTCATCTTACTGTTTCATTCACTTTGGAGACTGTCTATTTGAGCTTTTAGGTTTTCTGATTCAAGTCTTCTATATGGTCATTAATTATTTTAAAACGTTAGTCTGAACTCTTTTTTAGACATTTCAGATATCTCTATTGCTTTGGATTCCACCTTAGGACTGTGACAGGTTGGAAATTGGTCATGGTCAATTAGTTGTGTTGTATTATATTTCTTTATCATGTTGTGTACATCTGTGGCAATAATCTATCTTCCCCACCTTCCAAGACTACTTTGCTGTTGTGTTTTTTGGGATTATTCCTATAAGGATGTCCATATGAAGTTCAGCTATGGAGACTGGTGAAGCTCAGTGTTGACGCCTTGGTTAGGACTCTGAGTTGGTCTGGTTTTGGCTAGATGACAGCAGGACCATGAGTAGGGTATATGCTAGTCACGGAGGCAACTAGATTGAATCAAACCCTCATCAGATACTTGACTCTGCAAGTTTTGGGCTGAAGTTACAAATAATAGCCCCTTGCTGGGAACTAAAGTCAGAAACATGTCCTATAGTGAATTCTGGGGAAACCCTGCTCCTATGTCCAACTTTGGCAGTACTGCAACCAGAACCCTATTCCCATCAGGATTGCTCAAGAAATCATCTCTATAAAGAGATTACAACTATTTTGGCAAAATTGTTGCTTACCCTGGGAGTTTGTTTACTCCATGTTCTTTACCATGTGTTGCCTTCTACCTATCCAGCGCTAATAAACCTTCAACATGTGGGCACTCTGATATTGGGCTCTCCTACCTCCAGAACTGTGAGAAATATATATTTCAAGAAAATCACCCAGGCCATTCTATTCTATTAAATGACCATAAACGGACTAAGACATTTTCTGATCCCAAAGTTCTCTGTGTCAACTGAATTCAGATCTGATCACTGTGACTGGTGCCTGGGTAGTCTCCAATGGGATGCCCTGACACTATCCCTAGATATCCTTAACTTGACTTTTCCTCTACATCTTATTTCTTGTCATGAAGATAACAAGCTTGGAAGAGGTAGCTGTACTAATGAGCACACCAGCATGTGCTCCTCTCCTGGCAAATGACAACTCCACTACTGTATTAGCAACCTCTCTACTTGCAAAGTGCTCTGGACACGAAAGTGTACAGCGTACAGAGCATATAATTTATAGAAAAGTCTATACTCGGTGTCTGTTGGTAACAAAGTCATTTCTAATGTCTCATCCAACAAGGAAGAGAGAGAAGAAAAGAGAAAGTACAAGGGGAGGATGGTTGATGGCTTGAGGAATTCCTTTTAATTTATTCCTTTGAAATTATTAAGGCTAAAATTAAGTAAATATGTGAATTGTACCAATGGAACCTGTTTGTACAAGGATGCATGGTGGATGAAGTTAAAACTTCTCAGGGATGTGGTCATGATTTTGGAAGTTGTAGAGAGGTGCTTTCTAGAAAGGTGCTTGGCTAAGACCAAGACTGTGTGGATCCAATGGTCCATGCCCTCATCCCTGCAACGACTTCATTCACCATAAGGTAAAGCCCTGAACTTGGTGACCACTAGAGAAAGAGGTAATAGCAGAAGATTACTGTTCCTCGATTTCCTAAGAGTCAAATGCCTTCAGTAAGGAGAGATGTGAATTAACTACAGACCCCTTAACACTTGACTATCTTTCACTACATCTCCTATAAGGAGGGTAAAATACAAAGAACACTAAAAAGGTACCTAATCCATTTCTCATGCCATTTACTGTCATTAAAAGACCTTTACTTGGTCCTGGAGAGATGATTCAGGGGTTAAGAGGACATGCTGCATTTTGCACAGGACTTGGATTTGGATCCCATCATCCACACAGTAGCTTAGAACCATTTGAACTCCAGACCCAGGGGATTCGATGTCCTCATCTGATCTCCTAAAACACCAGGCCTGTGTGGACTGCAAATATATGGATGCAGGGGGAAATCTCATGCACATATTTAAAAGTCCTCCCCCTAAAAGTTTTATCTCTTCTGTTTCCACTCTCCTCTCTTGGTATTGCATCCTCATGAACCTGATCTTCATGCCATAAGAGATGAGTAGAACACACTTAGGCTGGGTGGCAAACACCTCTGATCTCAGCACTTGAACACCTAAGGCAGGATGGTTAATGTGAGTTAAAGGCCAGCCTAGGCTATAAAATGAGGCATAGGTGACAGTAACCCCTCATTAGTTTAGCATCAGTTAGTTAAACAGCATTTATTTCTTCACAAAGGTAAGGAGACCAAGACTTAACACAGAAAATGTACCTAAATGAAAGTAACTCGGAAAACTAATTGACCTGAAAACTCAAGAGACTGTCTTTTCTTTGTCATTAGGTCAGGCAGACAGCTACCCCCACTTTTTTCTTAGCTTGTTTCTCGACTGTACTTCCCGCCCAGTTTTCACTATAAAATGATGAAACGTATCCCTCCCCTTTCAAATTCTTTACCTGAAGAGTTTTCCAACCCTTATTCTCATGCCACAAGCCAAATGAATTAAACTAGAATTGGAGAAAAGGAAGATACAAAATATCATCGTTTTGGAATGCTGTCAGAAGAGTCTAACATGCATCCAAGGTTTGAGAGCCAGTGGTTTAGACCTCTTGGAAGACCAGTCTTAAAGGCTAACCAGACCTTCCTTGTCCTGCTCCTCTCTTCTGACTTTCATCAATAAACTACCAGTACCTCCCTCCAGTCAGTTCTAGACCAGCCAATGAAGTTGCAATAGACTCTACTTCTTAACTGAGTTCCATGGTATTTACTGTCCCTTTGCCGACAATCCTAATGGACTCTACACAGTCCTGCAATTTTGAGCTGCCCTTGTACTGGCTTGTAAGATGATGGCAAAAGCTGGCCTGCTCCACACATTAATTGAAAATTTTACTGTAAATTAGTCTCCATGTTCCCCAATAGCATGTAGTTAGCCAAATGAAGGTGAGTGAGGGCTGCCTTTAATAGCTTGTGGGAGCAGAAGTGAGCTGTCCAAATGGAGTGGCTGTCACAGCATCTACTGATTTAAGCAAGAAACACTTAAGGCTGGAGTTCTTCTTGTAAACTAGTTGTTCTCATGAAGGCACTGCTAGGATTCCTTCATAAACAATTATGAAGGCATCGTGTTGAGATATTCTATGAGGAATGCCCCCAAGAGAGGAGACAGAGGGATTCCCTCTTTCCTGTTCACTTCTTTCAATGTTCTTCTGATTTACCTCTTTCCCCCGTCTCTGCCTCCACCCTAGCTCCTGCTTGTTCCAATAGGTAGAAAGTCCTTTTTCCCTGCTCGCTTCAGTGTGCTGATAAAGTTCTCAAAGCCTTATTCTTTCCCAGTTTGAGAACATTTCCACTGTTCTAAACTCTCCCTCTTGCCTCAGGTTTCTTCCCTGTTAGGAGAGAATCTGACATTTGGACACCTGTTTTCCACCTATACCTCCCTGGGCTCTAGGGCTCTCTGAGTGGGGAGGATTTGTTCACTAGAGAAATTTTCCATGCCACCTAATTTTTCTATCTAGAAGGTGAGGCACATGTTATACTTACCCATTTATTCGAAAACTCATATTCACTCATTAATCATTTTCATTGTAAATAAGTTGAATTTTGTATTCTATACCAGGGAGGGAGGTGGGAGGAACTGGGTGGGTGGGTGGAAGAGCAACCTCATGGAGGCAGGAGGTGGGGGGATGGGATGGCAGGTTTCCAGAGGGGAAACTGGAAATGGGGATAATATTTGAAATGTAAATAAAGAAAACATACAATAAAAGAAAAAAATAAAATGAAACAATAGCCCCACAATAGAACTAAATATTTAACAAAACAGGACACTGAAGCCACAGCTCAGAGGCTTCATCTGCCCACCCACCCCCCAACCTCCAGCTCTAGGTGTCTATGTGAATTTGGGTATTGTAGACCACAGCAGATGGAGGATACATAGCAAAGACTTCTAGAAAGAAAGACCATTGGATCGTGACCATTTCCCTGACTGAGATCCAAATGCACACTGGATGAATTGGAATGTTCTCACTGAGACTAGAAATCAGGATAAAGACAAAGCAATGAGCATTGGATGTGAGGAACCAGGAGCGAAATGGGAATCAAGGACTTGGCCACCAGGAAGAACTATCCCTCAGAAGGTAGTATGACACCGAAAATAGAAAAATCCCAAATGAAGAGGATATGTGTACACTGGGGGAAATAAAGATAACTCAGAAATCTTATAGAACCCCTTAAAATCTAGTCTCAGTCAAAAAAAATCTCCTAACAAGACATCAGTGTCTTTTCATTGCCCAGGAGTATAATTTACAAAGCAATTACACACACACACACACACACTGGTATAAAAACCCCTCCTTAAGCCACTCTGTAGGTTGAGATACAAAGTATAGTAAATCAATTCTAAATTGTGTTTACTAATGAGATTCATCATATTTATTAACTACGCTATTCTAGAAAAATTGGTGAGAACCATGGGCCTAAAAAACAACAACAATAACAACAACACACCCTTCCAGAACCGCTAAGGTACAATTGCCATAGTCTGATTTAAACCTACCTCAAGTCTCCCACCAGCCTCCAGCCAGCTTTCTCCATGGTGTACATTCTGCTTAGGTGGTGTGGTTTCATTGAAATTGTTCCTGTTCCTTCAATAGTAAGAAAAGAAATGACAGGACTAATAAAATTGAAATGATCACAGAGGGTTTTTTTTTTACAGCTTTTCCTTGTTTTAACTAATATATAACATAATACAAATTATACAACAGGAGCCAAAGGCTGAAGTTGTCAAACCTTACAGCTTCTGTTCTTACTCTCACAGAACACTGCTTCCACATATACAAGACCAAGAGAGCTCATTGGACAGAACACAGAGAAAAGAACTGAGATACTCATACAGCAAATCAAGCCATCTCCTAGCTTTCTTACCAAGTGACCCTAAAAACATAAGTGAACGCAGCCAACATAAAACAGTAGAGACTTAGCTACTCCAGATAAATTTATGACCCAAAGACTCATGAGCAAATAACTTGATATGACTTGGTGCTAATCAATTCTGGTTTTTTAAACATAGATAACTAAGACAAATGGAAATATAAACCAAGCCAATCAAAGTAAATCTTTTGCTGCTACTACAACTAGTCCATAACATAGGCCTAACTTAATCAGTGCACATAGAGATTGGTTTAGGAATAATCCAATCAACAAGAACCTCAAGGCCTTGCTGGGGAATACCAGGTTAAAAACTGTTCATCACTTTGAATAATGCATTATGAAGGGAAATTTAGAGCCACTACAATCACTTGGCTATTATAAGAGTGAGCTGGAGGAAGAAGCCATTACATGAGAAATCTACCAACCACTGCAGTGACCTGGATCAAAGCCTCTATCAAATGGTATAGATATTTCCGTTACCTGAAGATTCCATAATTACATAAGGCATAAATCATCTGGATTAGGGTTAGGGTTAGGGTTAGGGTTAGGGTTAGGGTTAGGGTTGGGTTAGGATTGGGTTAAGGTTAGGGTTAGGGTTTCGGTTACGGTTATGGTTAGGGTCATGTTACTTGTGATTGAAGCATACAACTGCTATGATCTTAAAGATCGATGTTGTTCTCATATTCCCCTTTTTTATAATTGTGACAACTGTCAATAATTCTTCTTGACTTACTTTAAAAATTAAGTTTGTATGTGTGTATTTATGCATATGAGTGCAGTGTCCATAGACGGCGGAATAGGGCCTCAGATCTCCTGGAACTTGAGATATAGGCAGTCGTGAGGTTTCTCAATTGTGTGCAGAGAACTGAACTCAGGTCCTCTGGAAGAACATCCCTCTAACCCCATTTCTGTGTTCCTTTTACTAAGGAACCTAAAGCCCCATCTCCATGTTCTTTTTACTAAATCTGAAACACCAAGGGGAGTCACTGTGTTTGAAATCAGAATTGACAGTCTAAAATCTTTTATTCTTTCTTTTATTTTTTCAATGTCTGTTCTCTGAGCTTTTAAACCACACCCCCATAAGGCAGGGCAGCCCAGAATCTTAAGAGAGTCTTCTTATTGTCTGCATTGATTTCCTAGGCCTATTTAACAAAACACTAATTGATGGCTTAAAACCAGTAAAAATATACTCTCCCATACATGGTTATTTAGGTCCAGAGATGGAAACTAAGGTGTCTGTAGGCCATGCTTGCTATCAAACCTGAATGGGATTTTTTTTTCCTCTTCCTGTACTGTGGCAGTTTGCCAGCATTTCCAATGGCCTCTGACTTACAAATATTTCATCTAATCCTCTTCACATGGTTTCCTCTGTGTCTCTTTATTGTGTCATTTCGTGCATGCCTGTGTTCAAATCCCCCCAAATGAGGCCCCAATAATAATGAGCACAGGTGTTATATAATAACCTCAGCTTAACCTAGGACCTCTCTAATGACCCCAATTCCAATTGGTAGCATATTCTGAAGTAGTAGGTTTTAAAACTTGAGCATATCTTTTATTCCCACAAAAACAAATGGAGTCAGACAACTTTATAATATCCCCTACTCAAGACCAGCACCTGACACAGCCATGCATTACCCCAGATCTATATGAAAGACAAAGAAATGCTTTTATTGCGCTACCATTTTCCACAGCAAAGTTCTCACTATCTTCCTGACTCTACTTTCTTTGTTCTAAAGGCTCAGATTTAATGATATCTTACTCTACAAAAATGGAATATTTTCCTATTCTTCTGTATCTCATGACACTTGTTCATACATCGAATCCAAGACTACCAACACTTCAGGGATGTACCATGTACTTGTCTATACATATGTTAGTGGCTCCAACACCAAAACTGTTACCGACACAATTGCATTTCCTGGAACTTAGGAATATTCAGTGAAGGAAGAGTGAAACAGTGTTATGCATTCTAACATCCTGTATTAATTGCTAGGAGGCATTATTTATTAAATACAAAATTGTGTTTTCTCACCCATCCTTTTAAAAGATAATGATCTGGCGAAAGATTCAGAATCCGGTGCTCCAGATTTATGATATGAAAATGGTCTTGGGAAGGAGTGGGAGTCAGAGTGATTTGAACACTGACTGGAAGTCATCCTTGTCCCAGATTGTCCTCTAATTAGGCTTTTCTTTGAAGCTAGGAATCCATTATGAGAACTTGAGTAGTCAAATACACCATCTCCTAATTGTTTGTTACAATATTTTGTGGTTTGCAATTACTGTTCATTAGTGATTCTCTACTGTTTGTGTAAAAAATGATATGAATATAGGAGAATAACAAACTATCAACTAACTAACATTCAGTGGATTAACTTCTGAAGCTGTCATTGTGTTTGTACAGTGGGAGAAAAGAAGAAACAGCACTCAGTGGTGATGCATTGTGGGCATGGTGATGTACAAATGTAGTCATAGCCACTCAGGAGGCTGAGATAGGAAGACTATTTGACCTGAGGAATTTGAGAAAGGAGGTGGAACCACATGTCAGTGAGAGCTCATTTTAAAAATAGAATGCAAATTGATCCGTATTTATCTCCTTGTACAAAGCTCAAGTCCAAGTGGATCAAGGGCCTCCACATAAAACCAGATACACTGAGTCTAATAGAAGAGAAAGTGGGAAAGAGCCTCGAACATATTGACACAAGGGAAAATTTTCTGAACAGAACACCAATGGCTCAATCTCTAATATCAACAATTGACAAATGGGACCTCATGAAACTGAAAAGCTTCTGTAAGACAAAGGACACTGTCAATAGTAAAAACAGCAACCTGCAGATTGGGAAATGATCATTTCTAAACCCCCATCCAATAGAGGGCTAATATCCAAAATATACAAAGAACTCAAGAAGTTAGACTCCAGAAAACCAAATAACCCAATTAAAAATGGGTTATAGAGCTACGCAGAATTCTCAACTGAGGAATCTTGAATGGCCAACAAGCGTCTAAAGAAACATCCAACATCCTTAGTCATTAGAAAAATGCAAATCAAAATGACCCTGAGATTCCACCTCACATCTATCAGAATGGCTAAGATCAAAAACTCAGGTGACAGCAGATGCTGGTGAGGATCTGGAGAAAGATGAACACTCCATTGCTGGTGGGATTGCAAACTTGTACAACCAACTAGTTCAACCAATCTGGTGGTTCCTCAGAAAACTGAAAATAGTTTTACCTGAAGACCCAGCTATACAACTCCTGGGCATATACCTTAAAGATTTTCCACCATATCACAAGAACACGTGCTCCACTACATTCATAGCAGCCTTGTTTATAACACAGATGTCCCTCAACAGAAGAATGGATACAGAAAATGGGGTATATTTACACAATGAAATATTACTCAGTTATTAAAAATGAGGACCACGAATTTTGCAGGCAAATGGATGAAACTAGAAGGTATCATCCTGTGATCATCCTGTGTGAGATAACCCAGACCCAAAAGGACATATGTAGATTCCTGTTTGTAAGCAGGTGAGCATAGGTAAAAGACAATGCTAGAGTCTATGATTGAACAGTAGAAAAAGAAGACGGGCTGAATGTTTTTGAGAGGCAGGAGAGATAGAAAAGAGAGAAGAAGCAAGGAAGATGGAGGAAAAGAAGGACGACCAAGATTCATGTGGCTTTAAATAGCCACAGGTAGCTATGACTATCATAAAAGGGATGGTTTATTACAGGACAATTTGTCCAGTCTAAGTGGGCAGCTTATATCACTATCAATTGGCTCTGAGTTCTTTGTGTGGACATTTTGTGGGTTGAGAATTTACTGATATAAATCTGACTGATAAATTACAAGCCTCTAGAGTAAAAGCTGGGTTATAGATTTGTGAAATTTAGCTGTGAAATGAGCAGTTGCTGAATTGGGCCAGACATGGAGACAACAAAACATCAAGCAGAGGCTGAGGAGTCCTGTAGAAGAATGGGGGATAGGATGGAGGGAGGACAGGTGTCAAGGACACCACAAGAAGACCTGCAGAGTCAACTAACCTGGGACCACTGGGGTTCACAGAGCCTGGGACACCAACCAAGGAGCAGGCAGAAGCTGAACCTAGACCCCTTACATATTCACAGCAAATGCATAGTTTGGTCTTCATACGTGGGACTCCTAACAAGTAGAGCAGGGACGGTCTCAGTCTCTGTTCCCTGCCTTGGATTCCTTCCCTCTACCTGGACTGCCTGGTTGGGCCTCAGTAGGAGAGGATGTGCCTAGTCCTGCTGGGACGAGCTGTCCCAGGGTGGGATGGGACTCAATGGGGGTCACTCTTCTCTGAGGAACTTGAGAGATCAGGGAACCTGTAGGGGTCTGACCTAGATCCTTCATATGTGTTATGGCTGAGTAGCGTGGTGTTCTTGTGGAAATCCTACCAGTAGGAACAGGGGACCCTTTTTTTTCCCCTGCTCAGTTGCTTTGTCCAGCCTTGAAGTGATATGTATCTGGTCTTATTGTAGCTTGTTATGCTGTATTTAGTTGATGTCCCTGGGAGACATCAATTAAAAAGTGTAAAAATCAACCAACCAACCAATTAATAGATAGATAGATAGATAGATAGATAGATAGATAGATAGACAGACAGACAGACAGACAGACAGACAGACAGACAAGCAAGCAAACCAAGTAGTGGGGCACAGCATTAATATAAGCACTTGGAAAGCACAGGTAGTGGACATCTGAGTTCAAGGCCAACCTGGTCAACTGAGTGAGTTCCAGGAAAGTCAAGGCTACACAGAGAAGCCCTGTCTCTAAAGACCAAAACAAACAAACAAACAAACAAACAATAAAACATATGCAGACTTTATTCTCCATCATTGTTTTTGCCTGCCACTCACCTGCACCCTAATGTAATCCTTAGCGGATATGTTTATAAAATCTGAGTAATTTTACTCCTAGCCTAAGTCATACACCAGTGGAATTGTATGTAAATTCTGTAATGTTGGACAGAAGAAACATCTATCACACCCACCACTGTTTCTCTCTATTAACATGTGTAGTTGTCCCAGAGGCTACGGTAATGAGTTGTTTCATTAGTAAATAAAACAGTTAGGAAAGTAATTGTGTGGCATCACATACCATTACTGTGGGACATCAAGGCCGTCTTCTAATATTGTTCTGTGTCTCTTCAAAGTCTTATCCTCTGATGTCTCCAGAATTAAGAAGAATAAATTCCTATTTTTTTATAAATTACATACTCTGTAGATTTTTAAATAGCACAAATGGACCAAGAGATTCACTATGTACATTTTAAGAGGAATCCTAATACTGCTTTGAGTAATATCCTTCAGTTGAACGGAATTCTAAATATTTCCATCCTATCCTGTGGGATGCAGAAATGCTATCATGCCATATTGATAAGCATGTCCAGGAAACTGACACTAGTGGACTCTCCCACAACCTAATGCATCAAATAAAGTGGCTTTTCATCTAGCTCAAAACCTTTCAAATTTTGGAAGGATATAGGAATGTATGCGTGTTCCATGCACTGTATACCCAGTGCTATATAGTGAAGGGCTAAAGAATCCATCTCAAAGATGGCTGACTTAACATACTGATGCCGGCTGTCCATTGGGAGCTCTTTTGCTGCTCTTTGTATTGAGTTCTTCGTGGAGTATGAGTCTCCTAGTGGTCTAACTCCAAGGGTAAGAATTCTAAAACACAAAGAGGGGTAGAAGTTGTACTCCTGGTTCTTAAGGCTTAATCTCAACTATCATATGATGTTCCACATGTAATACTGTGATATCTGAACAAATAGCAAAGGCCCATCCACATTTAAATGAAGGAAACTCAAAGTTCATCTCATTTCTTGATGTGCATGTGGCAAAGGTCTCAAGCACGTGTAATGGGCAATACTATTCTAGCTGCTCCTGAAAAGTTTTGGTTGACACACAGAAGACATCTTTTTCAACTCTACACAGATAGTTGCTAACAAAATAATATTTTGTGGAGTTTCTATGAAACAAGGACATGCATGATTTAGTGATTTTCCTTTTATATGGATCTTAAAAATAAAGTTCTTTGGAACTACAGATTTTTTTTCTTTGTGCAGATGTTATCAGGATAGTTCTTATGACAACTGAAAACTATAGAAGTAGTATGATCATCAATATGTCTTTGCTGGGGAACTATTTTGTTTTCCCATTCATTTTCCATTTATTATGGCACTTACCAGTGTGCGTGCGTGCGTGTGTGTGTGTGTGTGTGTGTGTGTGTGTGTGTGTATTATTACTGGGGATTGAATACAGGGCCTTACACATGATAGGCCAGTGTTCTAGCACGGAGGCATATTGCCAGACCCGAATGAGAATTAGCCCTGTTTACTCAATGTAATTTCATTTTAGTGATTGGGCTGTCCAGATGTAGAAAGGCAAACTGTAAAAAACTGCATTAGAGGTGCAATTGAGATTTGAATTCTAGGTCCCAAGGATATAATTTTATTCCATGCTTAGAGTCTTGTTATTAATTAAACTTCTTTTTGAAATATTGGATCAAGAGTTTTAGAAAGTCAAAGTTATTAATAAAAAAAATACTGTATTGCACCTTAATTCAAGTCTGCTGTTATTTTCCCAGAAATCTGTGTTCTAGAATCTTTCTTGAGGAAGATATGGGTTATCATAGATTTGCAGCTGAATAGCAACATGTTCACCGCTCTGTGTGAGAGGATGCTTAAACCAATAAAACAACCAATACACCAGAAACAAATGTTATGCTACGTAGCATCTCTGTTCTTTTCCAATTTCAATGTTACAATTTTATATAATAATCCACTGATTAAATAACACGAACCACAGAAATCTTTTCTGTAGGTAGAAATAATGAAATGTTCAGGAAGTTTAGAAAGCTGACCTTGACCTGAGTGATGATGAAGAGGGGTGTCCTAATGTCCCTAACACTTTCATGTCCCAATCATCTGGGTGCATGGTATAGATGCAGCATTAATACCCAACCCTAGAGTGTGAGATACCACTAGCATATCAGATTATGCTAACCTCAACAAGAGTTCAGACCTCTTGGGAATACATCACAGGTTCAGGGCACAATTCCAAAATTGTCTAAAGAAAAAAGATATATATCCATGGTGTTTTCTTTCTCTAAGATTCATTGTCGTTGGTTCTTTTCTTCTAGCTCTCTCTCTTTCCCTTCCCTCTTTTCTGAATACCTCCAAGGTAACATCTGTATTATATTACATGCCAAGATTCTGATTCATTCTTTTACATTTATCATATTAGGTTACTGTAATACTTTTTGTGCTGAATCAGATGAAAGTCAATTTTCATTGGAATCTGACAGTGAAGTTAAAAGTTCTAGAGTATGTGATTATTGGCCATTTGATTTTTTTTTTTAGTAGTTACATTTCATATATACATATGGCCCTTGACCAATACCAGTAACATTTTTTAAGCTTCTTCTATAGCACAGAAATTATTAACATTTACACTCAGCTCTTTTTTTCTTCCAATGAAAAAAAAAACAAGGTGACTTATGAGAAAGACATTTTTTTTTTTACAAGAATTGTCACTAGTTGGTATTCAGAATTTATCAGAACTTTCTGGAAGGTTTTTTGCTCCTCCCTTCTCCAGTCCTATAGTACATTAAGCAAGTTTACTAGAGTTCTGTTGATATGATTTTTTTATACTGAGTGTCTTAGATTCTACAGTTTGCACTAGAAATTCATTAATTCATTCAATATTTTTAATAAATACAATATTCTAGATATCAGAAATAAAATAAGATAAACACAGCAGGCAGTATTTACACTTTAATGGTATTTACAGTCTGCTAAATGATTTTGCAATCTAGTACAGCAATTGTGAAATTCACCCAATGAAGAGAACCAGTGTGTGTGTATACATGTGTATGTATATGTGTGCATATAATCCATGTGTTTCCATGAGCATGTACATATTTGTATGTAATATTTGTCTATGTACAGATACACTCTGAACACCCCTAATTTGAAAATCTAAATCCCAAATGCTTCACAATTCAGTTTTGAGTGCAAAATTATGCCTACAAGTAAAAATTTACTCCAAGAATCCTTGGAGTCCAAAGGCAGGCATATACTAAGAATACTGTGAAAGATTACCTCCAGGCTATGCATATAAAGTATATGTGAACCATAAATCAATTTTCTATTTAAATTGGGGTCGCATGCCCAATATTTCTTACTTCATATGTGCAATTATTTCAAAATCATATGAAATCTGAAACATTTCTGGATAATGGATATTCAATCTGCATATGAAAATTGTGAGGGGTCAGTGTTGACTGTTAATTGGATAAAATCTGGGAATACCTAGGAGACAGGCCTGTAGACACAGCTGTGAGGGATCATTTAGATCAAGTTAGCTTCTGAAATGACCAAGGATAGGTTAAGCTGGGTAGAATCACCCTGGAAAGAGCAGCATGTTCCCTGGGTTCAGTTCCCAAGACTGCATAAAAAGAAAGCTTCTGCCAGATACCTCAGGCTCAATGTTCCTTTCCTCCCTTAAGTTGTCAAAGTATTTTATCAAACAACAAAAACATATCCAACACAAATATAAAATGATCATTACATGAAATTGCTTACAGGATTATAGGAACTTGAAAAGCAATCCCAAAACCCATAGAGAGGTCATTAATATGTGAAGGCTGGAAATTAGACATGTTCTGAATCTACAACTCACAGGGGAATGTCTTCTCCTCTAAGAAGCTACAGTTCTGCTTTTAAGGCCTTCTAACTTCTTAAGTAAGGCCTACTTGACTATGGAGGGTGGTTTTTATATGTATCCTATAAGATAGCCTAAATGGCATCTATGTTGTTCTGCGGAGTCACATAATGTTTCCAAAACGTGATGGCAGGTAGGAGCTGGAGAGATGGCTCAGCAGTAAGGGTACTTGCTGCTATATCAGAGGACCTGAGTTCCATTCTCAGCACCAACGGTGGGCAGCTCACAACAATAACTCCAGTTTCAGGGGATTCAGTACCCTCTTCTTGTCTTCATAAGCATCAGCATACAGATGCACACATACACATAAGCTTAGAAATAATAAAAATAAATATCTTTCTTTAAAAATGATGACAGTTGAGACCTGAAAGGTGAGTGGGTATCAGCCAGGGGTGGGGGTGGGGTGGGAGGAGGCAGACAGAGAAAATCCTAGGCTATAGAAACAGAGTAAGAAAAGACCCAGAGGTAAGGGAGAGAACATGGCAGATGGAATTTTCTTTGTCATCACATTTTTCTGGCATTTTTTTCCAGAATGCCTTTAGTAGAAGCCAAGTGTTGACTCTTTAAAAATAAAAAAGTTATATTAGATGACTGTGGTGTTCTTAGTGCTGAATCAGACGAAGCTGTATTTTTTGTTTTAATTTGCATTTCTAGTTACAGACGAGATGAAACGCCTTTTCATATGCCTACTTAACATTTAAATGTGCACTTCCAGTTTAGCCTTTGTATATCATTCTTCTGAGTGGTTTCCTTTTCGTTATGGGAATTAGATTATAGGAATTAGAAATAACTAAGTGTTTTGTCCTATTATCCATTCTTCTTGAGAATAAGCAGTCAAAACTTGAAGGGTTTTATTGACTGGGAACAAAGAGACCTGGGTCACTCAGAAAATGCTGCAGTAATCTGGATTCCAGACCAGACTTTACTGATAGACGAAACCTCTGTAGTAAGGAACAAGGGAGAAAGGAAGAAAGCAAAACAAATCAAATCACCAAAAAACAGACTATCTAAAAACAAAAAAACAAAACAACAAGTGTTTCTATGGGGGAGAGAGTTCTAGTAGTAGGAAGTCATGGACTGTCTTCCCGTCTGATAGAGTCAAATAGATTTTACTGAAATATAGACAACAGGGATGGTAAAAGTCAAACTCATAAAAGTTATTATAAAATTATATTCTTTCAAGAAATGAAAATAAGCCAGAAAGGCATGCATACAAAAAAACCAAACAAACAAAAAACAAAAAAGCAAAAAACAAAACCTGAGTCCTCATTTTAAATGAACAAGCTGAACATTTAAAAAAAAAAAATAGAACTTGAGGATACAAAGTTGAGATGGGGTGGGGAAGCACAGATAAATCTAGGTGGAGTTAGACGAAGGAGTGGGGTTTGTGATCAAAACACATTGTATAAAATTATCAAAGATTAAAAGGAGGTTAAAATTTTTAAGCAATCAGGGATTTAAAACTGAGTGGGAGGAAGTGAGAGGAGTGTATTACAGTACTCATGTCTCAAAAATATTAAAATTTTAAGATAAAATTATAAGTAATGTCAATGCTAAAAGATATAATTGTTGGGGTTTAAATCTTGACTCACATCTGGACAGACCACACCAAGCCAACATGGTTTCATGTGGAGAGGTTTAATGAGAGAAGAAGAGTAGAAAAGGAGAGAAGTAAATGCAGGTCATGAGCACGTGGAGGGAAGGAGGGAGGGGAATGGGGAAAGAAGGGACAAAGGGGAAGAGGGCAAGAGAGCAGAGAAAAGAAGAGAGAGGGGAGGGGGGCAAGCAGCCCCTTTTATAGTCAGTCATACCTTGCTATTGCCAGGCAACTGTAGGGTGGAGCATACCTGGCTGTTGCCAGGTAGCTGTGGGTGTGGAGTTTAGACAGAATACCAACAATAATAATAGCAAATTTTACAATTTAAATTTGGCTCAAAATAACTCAAAAGTGATACTGGAAAAAAGAATAGGAGGATACAAAAATGGAATGAACAAAACCAAAGAAAGTATTATACATAAGCAAACAATTTTAGAGGCAAAGAACTGGAAGTTAGAATTTAGAAGTTAGGAATATGGAAGTAAAGAACTAAAAACAATGTACTAGTAAATAAATATCATGGATCATAAAGACAAAAATGGACAAGGGGAATTTTAAAATTAAAAAAATATAACATATAAAAAACAACAAAAGTAGTTGTCTGATGTGTGTGTGCATGTGAGCATGTTTGCATGTAGGTATGCATGTACTTGCATGCACATATATGTACAGGTATGCATGTGTATGGAAGCTGGAGGTCAAGACTGACTATCTTCCTTAATTGCTCTCACCAGATTTGGGGGGACTAGTATTTCATTGAACTTGGAGCACATTTATCTATCTAAATTGGAGGCCCATTAAACCTCTGTGCTTGGCCTTTTTATGTGGACTCCAGGGAACTGAACTCAAGAGTTCACACTTGCGTGGAAAGCACTGAGTCAGCATCTCAAAAATGTCTCAAAGAGAGGTCATTCTAGAAGATATGAAGTGAACTTAACCAAGCACAGAAAGGCACTGCACATTCTCACATGTAGACGGTAAAAAATCTCATAAATGCTGTGACCAGAAAAACAGAACCCAGAGGCTGAAAACCTCAGAAGTAAAGGGGAAAAGGGATTGGCTATCAGCTGTAAAAATACAGACAGGAGCAGTATGTTCTAATATCCAGCCCAGAGGGTGATTAGGGCTGATAAGAAATAATTGATTTTGTAAACTACCTAGGAGAGGGGACTTTTTAGGTTTCCAACACAGAAATTGAAAACTATTTGAAATGATGGATATGCTAATTACTCTGAGTTGATTATCACACATTATACACATGTTTCAAAATATTATGCCACTACCCATAAGTATAAAAAACTATGTACCAATTAAGCTTTTAAAAACATTTAAGAAAACAAATTTAAATTTGATTTGATTTTGACAATTTAACTATTCCATTTCTTTTTCTGACCAACTTGACGGCTATATAATTCACATAAGATTAATTTTATTCATCTTAAATTAATATTTTGGTAAATTTTAAACAAAATCATTATCAAACTCAAAGAAAAGCAAAGAAAAAAAGAAGAGATAATTTTTAACAACTTGTTTCCCATAAAAGCAAAGAGAAAAAGAGAGGAACACAGAGGACAAAGAGCATCCAACCAAGAAAAAGCAAAAACAAAAAAGAGCCTAAAATTGTAATGTTCCAAAGATTTGGACCACACCATTAGATAACTTTGCCCTACTGAAAAGCTACAGCATATGTACCTATTCAAGTATGCCTAAAATATTTACCAAAATATACACATACCATTAAACCATTCTCAATGTCAAAGAATTAGATCTGAGAGCATTTATTTCACCACTGTAAAAGATAATTTAGAAATCAACTGACCAAGCCAGCTCAGTCCATCAACAGGGTCTGGAGGGAGGCAGTGAGGACTGAAAAGAAAAAAAGGACAATTAGACAAAACTATAGCATGACTCCAGCCAGTGCTGAGGCTGAAGCAGCTTTATTTGTTCTCTTTTATCTCGATCTAGGTACACTCAAAGAATACAGCCAGTTCTCAGATCAAAGACAAAGTGATCGAGCAAGGTAAAGATCAAAGAGATCGCACCAGGTAGCAATCCGGTCCCAGAGTCCCTAGGTCTGGGGGCTTAACAGGATTATCAAGACAAAAGGGAAGTCACACATTCCCTGACTGTGTTTACCTTGATCCTTGCATCAGCCCAAATGTGAATATTCTTATCTGAGCCTATTTCCTTGAGCCCAGTGACAGGTACTTGCCAAAATTTCTATGAGCAGCACCAAAAGCTCTCCACAGTCAACAAAAGGAGGAAATATACCAATACTGCAAACTCAATAGTGCAGGTCTAAGTAGCTCATGTGTCAAGGAGACAACCATAATGAGAAGAGAGAATGTTCTGGACTAAGAATGAAATCATGGCCTGTTGGGCTCTATGGGACATCTAAAGATAATAATGGAGAAGAACCTGCACCTTTCAAATGAAGGCTCAAGAAAGAGTTACTTCAACTTCCATCTCAAAAACACTAGAAAAAAAAATAAAACAGATTAAACCAAAGGCAAGGGAGGGAAACAATAAAGATAAAAATAGAAATTAATGAAGTAGCAGAAAGAAAAATCAACAGAGCCCAAAGTGGCCTCTTAGATTAATAAACATACAATACCACCATCAGAAACGGAGGGCACACTACCAGAGATCACACAGATGTAAAATGGTACTAAAGCACAGTATCAATAACTTTGCCAATTTTGACAAGAATGCCAATTTTGACAAGAAGACATTTACTGAAAAACAGACAAGTTGCTAAAATGTACACCTCAGGAAATGGAAACTAGGAGTAGTCGCTCATCTGATAAAGATGTGAATGTGTAGCTTGTCTGCAAAGCAAACTTGAGGAAAGGAATACACTCCGCCAAAAACCTAGAGAAAACTGATGGGCCTCCCAGCTAATCCCACCAAAACTTGTGAGGACGTAACCAGGAAAGAAAATTAGAAGCAAAAGTCTCCCATAAATAGAAATGAATCTTAGACAAACAGCAAAAGCAATAGGAAGCCAATCACAGAACAGCCTGGCCCTGAAGCCCACCTCGGCCACTCCCACTCACACAGCTTGGAGGGAAGTGCTTGGCGTGTGCTTTCTCTCCTGTTTATATGAAACGCAGATGGTTTTTTTTCCATCCTAAAGTCCATTTAATTTGTCACTTAAACAGAATAGAAGAGTCACTCCATGCAATTGTCTCTATAGGTAGAGAGGGATTGGACAAAACCCAAGACTCTTCTTGATAACATTTAAAACGTTCTTATCTTTTAAAAAAGTAAAATAGAATAAATCTTGTAAATAAAGTAAGTTTCTCTAAATAAAAAAAATAAAAATAAAAACACTAAAAAAAAAGGTAAAATAAAATAATGGCACTGCTGTCAGCATTTAAAGTAATTAACAGTGAAGTCTTTGCCTCTGGATTCTCAGGCAGCAAATGCATGTACCATCATCGCCAGCTCTCTTTCAATATTGTGCTGAATACCAGCAAATGTCCCCAAGGCATTTCTGCATCAATTAAGCCCTAGCGACTTCACTTCTTTCCGGTGAGCTTAATTATTCAGGAATGAGAAATATTTCCATGAGTTCACATCAGCTTTCTCTTCAGGGATTAATCACACTAGCAAGAGCGCCCGCTTGTTAGCTGGATAGCTTTCTGTCGCCATCTGGTGGTGACAAACAACCAGCGCCGTTTAACCTTCTAACAACTCAGAGATTGGAGAGAAAAGCAGTCACCAGGAGTCAGGTTGATTGCAGGGTAAAGAAACACCGAGTAAGCCTGACCGAGTAAATCTGACCATGGCTTCACTTAGCCCTTGCTCTGTCTCCACAGATCACTATGATCAGCAGGAGTATGTTAGGAAACTCTGGACCCAGACGATCCAGGTCCCAATGCTCTACCGTTTACTAGGTTTTGACTTTTCGATTGATCCAACCTTGCTTGTCTCAGCTTCATCGTCCATAAAATGAAATAAGACTAGTATCTACCTTGTGAAAATGAGAGTGTCCAAATTGCCAGTGAGCTGCACCAAATAAAGATGTGTATACTGCAAAACCAGTCAAGCACGGTTGGATATTATTTTTTAACTTTAGATGGAATACGGAAGAGGTTTGCAGAACACAGTACTTTGAAAATCATATTAGCAAGTACAATAAAATTAGGTCTATTAGCCTGATCCTAATGACAGCACTAATGCCAGTCCATGTGAATGAATGTGTACCCTGAACTAAGGTGTGATTAGTCTACACAACTGAATATTATTCATCCATTAAAAAAATAATAAGATACTAAGATTCATGTTCTAATTAGGATGAAATATTAAAACACAATGATATATAAAAGGAACCAAACATAACTGGCTACCACTGTGTAGTTTCTTTAACATTGTCCCTTTCAGGAGATGGCTTTAAAGCCCTCCTCTTATATGGGCCTGACTTATGACTTGCTTCTGAAGGATACAATATGGAAAAAACATCATGACAGTGCAGAGAACTTTCAGGAACAAAGCTGAGAGCACATGTGACAGGTCCTGTTGACAGCATGGCCCCAATATGATCTTATGAGAAGGGTTCTTCACTTCTCTGATGCTCTTTCCCAAACCCAACGCTAACCTAAATGTGGGGGAAACATTAAGCTAATCCAAATTGGGGGAATTCTTCAGAACTTCTCTAAATCCTTAATCTCTCAAAAAGAGGGTTGGGAGCAATAAAAATATGAAAAACAGCTGTAGGAAAATGAAAACAGCAGTGTGGCGTCCTGGGTAAGATTTTGGGACACAAAAATGAAAACAGGAGAAGAAACTTGAAAACCTTGAATGATGCTAAGAATTTCGTTAGGAGTTAGCATCCAATATCGCTCACTTGATTCAGACTGAGGTGAACTAGTTATAGAAGAGGGCAAAAGTAGGTGACCAGCACATGAGACTAACTTTGTTGTGAATCTACGATTATTCCAAAATTAAAAGTTTATTTTTAAAAGGAAAGAACAGGATGGACAGGGATGAGCTTGCTTTGCATACGGATGTTAGAAAGAGACTATTTTACAATAAAGAAACGGATCTAATAAGTATATTCTCCATGGAAGTGTTTGTAGTTAATAATGATTCTCTCACAAATCCAAGGAAGTCACAAGTTAAGTTTCCCTACAACTTGCCAGAAAAGAATAAAGAGTAAATACAGGGTCAGGTCCCATACATTGAGTAATCTCAATCTCTTTAAAATAATCTATGCTTTTGTCCAGGTAAAGTGTCATATGTCTTTAATCCCAGCACTCAGAAGGCAGAGACAGGCGGATGTGAGTTTGAGACTAGCATAGTCTACATATTGGAAGGAAGGAAGGAAGGAAGGAAGGAAGGAAGGAAGGAAGGAAGGAAGGAAGGAAGGAAGAAAGAAATGAGGGAGGGAGGGAGGGAGGAAGGAAGGAAGAAGGAAGCCATTTAAGGATCCTTGATGTATTAACTTAGTATCACAAAAGAACGTTGATCTTGCCCCTCCACAAACATGTGCCATGGCCCCATGCCTAATAGAGCTTTGAATATGGATCATTCCCCTGTCTTATTTGGATCCCCTCTGTGACCAAGACAGCAGTTTCTTTCTTCTGGAAGTATCTAACTGTTTAGGTCTAAAGGGTCATACAACGCCAGACAAAGGCCTTGGAACTCACACTGTGGCCATAAAATGAGTCTCCATAAAAATCCCAGCTCTGTTCAGCCAGCCTAACATTACAAACAGATGGCAGTGCTACTAGCTCTCTTCTGGGCAGTGACAAAATCTGTCAATGTGTGGTTTGGTGAAGAGCCTACTCCATAGGACCAACATGGTTAAGTGAAGTACTCCAATACTGAGGTTAGGAGAAGCCAGAGCTGAGGAACCTGCTCTCATGGGACCTGCATAGAAAGTCCCTATGGCTGAGTTGCATCATTTAACCATAAATATAAAAAGATGATCACAAGAGCAATTAGAGAATATTACTCCTACAGAAAAGCCTCAAGTCCAGAACTTCCTGTGGTTTCTGATTCCCAACTCCCAGAAACCTGGTCAAACTGCTCTGCTGACTGCACACAGGGCCAGGCCGTAGTGCATGATGCATATCTTTGCCCTGAAGCTAGACAGCACTAGATCTCAGCAGTACAGGAATCTCAGTGCCCACTAAATGCATATGTGTCCACAAGACTGAGACATACTTCATACCTGTATACAATGTTAGGCATGAAACACTTGCAATTTGTAATGAGTCTCCTTCACTTTGGGGTGCCCAGGGACACCACTAAGATGTTTCCTCTTTTACTGGATTCTTCTCTTGCTTCTGTCCTACAACTGGGTGCATGTGGTTTCTCTTCTGGGCCTCAAGCCCACATTTCAGAGTGAGAGAGTGTGCTTAGGATCAGCAATACTCTGGACAATGGTCTTTGTGAGTCACCACAGGCAACAAGAACAGAAGCACAGTAAGTACTCTGAGGGAGAACACTGAAAACTCTGAGTTTGGGGACCTCTTCTAGGTAAAACTTCAGGATAGTGTGTGTGTGTGTGTGTGTGTGTGTGTGTGTGTGTGTGTGTGTGTGTGTGTGTGTGCATGCTTACGTGTAGGCTGTCCTGAATACTGAGAGAGTAACAAGTGCTTTTAACCTCCTAAACCCCTTGCCAGTGGGTAAGTTTACACATACATACATCTTCAAGAAGACTAAGATATGCAGTGTGCCAGGGATGAGCAGTGACGGAAGGAAAAAACTTTTCCGACATTCTACCAGCCCTGGATACTGGTCTCTCCTTTAGGTTAAAGATGCACAGGGATTTGGGCCAGAGAAGAATGTTCTCCGTGACCCTGTAATAACATGCATTCTCTAAAGATGTCCCAGACATTATTTGCCCCAATCCATTGACAAGCCTTCACCTTCTCTGAGCAAGTATGAAATAAAGTCTCCTTGCAGGTATGAAAGAAATATAGGTTGACCAGATGGCCACATTTTTTTTTTCACAGTCAGGACTTCTGGAAAGATCAGATCAGTGGTGTTCCTCCCCAGCTCCCTTATCTTAAAAAATCCATTCCAGCCTTAAAGAAATATCCCCTGGAAGCTGAAAGTGAAAGCAAAATCTATGCTTCCTATTTCAACTGCAGAAATCATTTATGAACAGAAACTTTTCTGCGGTCTGAACATAGTCTTTCCAGCTACAGCTATTCTCGAACTGCAGGGAGGCTTGAGAACACTGGGCCCCAGGTCCTAATGAAAAAAAGCAGCTTGCTGAACTTCTGGACAGTCTCCTTCCCCTCTCCTTCCCTTCCTCCCTCCCTCCCTTCCTCCTTCTCTTCCTCCCTCCCTCCCTGTACCCCCTCTCTCTCCCCTTTCTTCTCTCTGGGATTAGTAATCTTGGACATATTGGGGCCAGGTAAGGAGCCTTACTTGGAGCTCTCAAATGACTCCTACTCTAGCTCCTTTGGAGGGGAAATAATCCCTTTGCAGGCATCTCCTATTTCCCCTACAAATAGGCTGCCTCTGTCCCTGGGGAAGTGGTCACTCTGATTCCCAGGCCTTGGGGAGTCATTCCTTTGTGCCCCTTAAATGCTCCTTTTACCAGATGCCAAGTATTGGTGTGGTCTCTGAGAGAGAAATAGTGGTTGCAGAAGCAAAAGAGGAGGATGTGCTCCTAACTGCTCCGGCTCACCTAAAGGATGTCACCTGGGGATGCCATCTCCCATAGGACCAAGACCCTAAGCAGCAGACAATGACTCTGGAAAACAGAGGATACAGCCTACCATTCCCAAGCCGGAAAGAGCGCATAGCCTTCTTCAGTCTTTTGTGCTAACCTGCTAATTCTTGGGTCTCTTGCTTTCTGAAGAACTGATCCAGGCCAGCTAGGACTACGTTCACTATGCTTCCTGCAGCTAAAGCCAAATCTCCACACTCATTTCTGGTCAGCTCTGTCTGAAAACCTGGTTCTCCCCTACCGTGCCAAGCTGAATGCATCAGCCTCAACAGGGATCTAGAAGGCCTTCCTTTTCATTATTCCTATAATCCTTAGACCAGTGTCCTAGCTTTCCTCTGATTTCCACAGCCAAATAACTTCTGAGCTAGGATCTTCCAAAATCTCTTTATGTTTCAGGTCCCTTTTCCTATCTCTCCAATTATTCCATCCTCCCCCATCAAGAATCTCCTACTGTTCCTTACCTTTCTATAAAAACTAGAATGCAACACCCATGGCTTTGGGGAAGGCTTGGTCAGCTATGCTTCAGCCCACCTTTGTCACAGGGATTTAAATCTCAGTTGTGCATCTGTGCAGAGAACTCTCCCAGTGTCTCCCAGGCCCCCATGTTCTGCAAGGTCTCTAGTGCTGCTTCTTTCTGTACTGAGAGAAAAGCATTTGTAAAAGGCTCCTCTGGGCTTCTGTTTTCCTGCCTGGGACCACTTTGAATTTCAAAGGTGCCAGTAAATGTGAATAGTTTGGAGGCTTGAAAGTGCTGGGAGAATCCAGGCTTGAAGGATTTAATCTGTTTGTCTGTCTGTCTTCCTAGCTCTTTCTGTCTCTGTCTCTGTCTCTGTCTGTCTCTCTGTCTCTCTGTCTGTCTCTGTCTGTCTCTGTCTGTCTCTGTCTGTCTCTGTCTCTCTCTCTCTCTCTCCACCCCTCCTCCATTCCACTCATCCATCAGGGTTATGGCAGCCCCTAGAGAAAATTGAAATCCAAATTGTTTTCACAGCTGACTAGAAGCAGGGACTTGTTTGCACAGCAGCCACTAAAGGGCAGGGCAGGACAGGTTAGTTTACCTGCTCCCAGGCTCTCTGAGGCAAAGGGTCAGGTGCACTGTGATTCAGCCTCCTGTGCCCTCCTCGAGAACACAGGATACACAGCAGGCCCAAAGTCTGAAGTGTTTGTGTTCTAAAGAGGATAAGCATCCTCACTGGAAGCCCTCCTTGAAATGCTCAGCCTTCAACATTCTTGATGTCCTTGCCTTCTGCTAGCTCATTGGGCCACCCTGAATCACTGTTGCTGGAACCCAAGTGTTGGGGGACAGTTTTGTGCACTGTGCAAAGGTTGTCTAATTTCTGGGTCGGATCATACAGAGAATTGAGTAGAGGCAGACTTCATTTTTATGAAACATCACCTGTTTTCTAAACATTCTTCTCCATCACTTCCTGATTGGTTTAATAAAGAGCTGGCCAGTCAATTAGATGGGCTGAAGAGAATAGGGCTGGACTTCTGATCCCAGCGATGGGGTCCCAAAGAGAGAGGGGTCGGAGGGGGGGGGAGAGGGAGGAAGAGGGGAGAGGGAGGGGGAGAGACTAAGAGAGAACCATAAGGAGAAGAAAAGGTGGGAGACCATGTGGAGGTTACCCAGAGGATTTGCCCTGAGGTCACGCTGAGAGAGTAGGCATAAGGACACAAACAGAGACCAGAGTGAGCCAAGGCAAGACTCAGATACAAGTAAAAGACCATTTGGCTGGTAACAGGCAGCCTAGTCGGATTGGAATAGCTCAGAACTTGCCCAGCTTAGTGCCTGCAGAGAGCTAATAAAAATAACAGGTCTCTGTGTCTTTATTTGGAAGATTTTTAGGTTTTATTTATTTATTTTATGCTTATGGTGTTTTACCAGTGTGTATGTCTGTGCACCACATGTGTACAATTTCCACAGAGGCCAGAAAAGGACATTAGATACCCTGGAACTAAAGTTAGAGACAGTTGGGTGCTAGGAACTGAACCCAGGTCCTCTGCCTAGCTAAAACAGGCTAGAATAAGCAGAGAGCACTCTTAATCTCTGAGCAACCTCTCCAGCCTGTCAACATGTTTTTTCAGATTCAACTATGTTGTTCCATGCACAGCACATTTCCCTTCCCCTTTTCATTGCTGAGTAGTATTCCACTGCAACAATACACTAGCTATTTATTGGTTCTCTTCCTGATAAATACACTAGTTTGTCCAAACTTAGCTTTCAGAATAAATATGTTAGGAATTTCAGAACTGTTTTATTTCATACTAATTAAAATGCTATCTATTTAAATTATGCAATATATCACACATATGTATGCATATGTAATGTATATATATGTGTGTTACTCATGGTCTTTGTATAATTATTTATTGCATAATTATTTATTGGATTTTGAAAAGGTTTATTATATATTTAAAGGGTTAAATAAAATATCAGTAAACAAATATTGAACTCCTTAAATATTTTATAATAGCAAAGATATTGCCTCTATAGCTATCTTGTCTCTTTTCCTTTTAACTATTGTTAATAAGCAAATTTTCAAAATTTATTTATGATGAAAACCATTATATTTATATTCTAAAATAAACACAGGGAATTAATTAACATACATTTTAACAAAGTGTAGTTCTTTGAAATTTAATACCACACTCACATGCACACAAACACTTTACAAAGATGAAATAGATATTTTAAATTTTATTTTAAATTCACAGATTAGTTCTTGGCTATTATTAGATTCATTGTGAGGAGCTCAGTAATAAAGTTCTGAGATACAGTGATACATCATTTAGCCAAAATGTATTTTTCAAAACTCTCATTTGCACTAAAATCATAGTAACTGTAAAACGTTTCAGAGCTCAGGTTAAAGTACTGCTTCTGGATCAATACAGGAGGGAGTTAGACAATACTTTTCAAGCTGGGCCCTCCCTCAATCTTGTCAGGATCTGAAAATTCATATGGAGTATTCCAAACTGTACAGAGATTATGGTTTTCAAAGAGAGCTCCAAAGGCTTTCTATCATAGGGTCACCGTGCAAGAGAGAAACAAAAGGAAAGCCAGATGGCGCAGCTGCAGAACATCAGGCCGAGGGAGAACACGAGAGCACTTGCTTTAGAGAGCCATCCAATCCAGACGCAGCACCAAGAGGAGGACTCTGCTTAGTGATCCGGCAGTGGGTAGATCATTCTGCTTGGAAATCTACACTACAGAAATTGTTTCTGATCTAGTGACTCCTGTCTAACAGGGTGTATACAGCCTTACCATAAGCAAGTACAGGGGAATTCTGAGGGTTTGACTCCAAACCTAATTGGATGATTGTATTCTTGAAGGGATGAGCACATAAATACATGAAAAGTACAAACTGAGACTTGACACACAAACTCTTTGTTCTGCGAATTATTAGACTCGAGCTTAGTAGTAATAGTCTCAACTTTTACCAATCCATAAATCATTTATACAATATCATCATAGGCTTCTCGCAAGACCACTTTGACCCACAGACATATTTCTGCCATATTTATAAATAAAGGGGATTCTCTAAGATAATGTTTTTCCAAAGAAAATATAGCTAGTTCTTCTTTCCCAGACTTCAAAGTAAGAAACTGATTTATAATAAAAGGATCAGTCTATAAATTACCCTAAAACACAGAAAATTTCCAGTTTTAGAATACAAATTTCTATGATTACCAATTTATTCAAAGTATATCCCCAAAGAAAACTCTAAAATGTTTAAACTACAGCTAAAGAGAAAACTGCAATACCAGAAGAATTATGAACTCATTTTATTCTGTGCTGACAAGTCTGCCTTAAGAATGTTAATCCATCTTGCTTAATTAGTATGGAACTATCTGTAACTATACACGTGGCTGCTGCGGACAACGGAAAGGGCACAGAGACTCCAGAGAGTCACAAGACATTCCTGCTCTGGTCACCAACTGGGTGTGTGCTGATGAACAAGTCACCTACCTATTACATCTTCAGCTAAAGCATGCTTCCTCATGGTCCTTTCAGTTCCGGAATACTATAGAGCTGCTGTAAATGTGGGCCATGCTAATTCTACACAGCATCTCTAGAATACCAGCTTGCTCTATGCCTTCCAGAAATACAGCAGACATGTGCAAAGATGACAGTTTGAGGTGTAATAAAGAAAATTACAGACCCATCTCAGAGGGGATTAGCAAGCGGCTCTCAGATCCAGCTGCAGAAAGAAACTGTAACAGTTCTCAGTGGATGGGGACTAGGATGGGAACACCACATCCTTCATAGCATAGTCATGTCAGCGACTCTTGTTTTGTTTACTTCTGTGCTAGGGAAGGAGCAGCACACTTGCCCCCTTGCACTTCTCAATTTGCAACAAGATCTCACTAAGTTGCTCAGGCTAAACTTTAACTCACTCTGTAGACCATAAAGGCTTTCAGTTCATGATTCCCCCTACCTCATACTCCCCAACAGCTAGGGTTACAATCCTGCATCATGAAATCTGGCTTCTTTGTTTTTTTTTTTGTTTGTTTGTTTGTTTGTTTGTTTAAGAGGCCTATATTTAGTCTGGGATCTTGCTAGTCTGAGAATAAAAAAAATTGGTTGAGTCAATTGTCTCTGCTGCCTATAGAAATACATGCTGGAAGAAAGTTTTTCACCACTGTTGTGTGATCAGTCCACTTAGAGGTAAAACACAACCCTCTAAGGATGTGTCAGAGTCGGGGTTTCCAAGGATGCGCTATATCACCATGACCAACAAGCAAGTTGGGAAAGAAAGTGTTCATTCTTCCTAAACTCCCACATCTTTGTTCATCACCAAAGAAAGTCAAGACAGGAGCTCACACGGGGCAGGGATATGGAGGCAGGAGCTGATGCAGAAGCCATGGAGGGGTCTTACTTACGGCTTGCCACCCACGATGGGCCAGGCTCTTCCCCATGATCACTAATCGAGAAAGTACCTTATAGCTGATCTCATGAAGGCATTTCCTCAGCTGAGGTTCTTTCCTCTCTGATGGCTCTAGCTTATGTCAAGCTGACACAAAACCAGCCACTACAGGAGATGTTTTGGCAGGGGACACTATTCCAGGTATACCCAGCCAACAGACCATCTACCAAGGGTTCAAGGCGCAGGATGAACCTCAACATGTTCCAGAGTGTGGTGACTCAAGAGGAGAATGACAAGGATCCTGCCTCCAGGAATCCAGGGTGGTTTCTATAAAATGATTGATTGAAAAAAAAATTACAGAAGGAATCACACAGTGAGTGCTGAGCTCAGTGATGCGGACCAGCGCTGTAAGAGTGAGAGGTGATGCTCATTGCACATAAAGACAGCTGGCCAGTCCTGAGCAGAGCAGACGTGATAGGAGGTAGGAGGAGAAAGTGTCTGGGCACTGCTGTGACAAGTCTCACAACTGTCTCCTGCAGGCCCGGCAACTTCGTCACTCTATCCAACACTGAGAATTACTGTCCTCAGATCCAGAGAAACACACATTACATGCCACCAGCTACCTCTGAGTGTCTTTCTGAGGAGCAAAAGTGTTTTTAAGGTTATTTGAGAAAATGGGCTGAGTACAATGGTACAATAGAGCGCCCAGTTGCAGGTCCAGGTTGTCACTCTAAGGGCTGAACGTGAACTATTTCTCACTTTGTTCTGCAATAATTAAAATTCTGTTTTGGTTGAGGGCAAAGGCTAGGTGACTGTCTCCACTGACAGCACTTTGTGGATAGCTGACGCTAATCTTCCAAACGGTCTGAGTTCTTTCTAACTTAGCAAGTCAACATATTCAAATATACACTACACACTTCCACTGAACCTTTAAGCTAGAATTTTCTTAAGATGACTTTAATTTCGGGACAGCAATGTGGGTCAGGGGTGAAGGTTCTTGCTACCAAATGAAGTTGACAATGCAAACTGAATTTCCATGACCCATGTAGTGGGATGAGAGAACAAACTCCCTTTAGTAACGTAATAAGAATTTAAAAACAAATGGTTTTATAATAAAAATAGGACCATGTATGCACTCATTGATAAGTGGCTATTAGTCCAAATGCTTGAATTACCCTAGATGCCTAGAACAAATGAAACTCAAGACGGATGATCAAAATGTGAATGCTTCACTCCTTCTTTAAAAGGGGAACAAGAATACCCTTGGCAGGGAATAGAGAGGCAAAGATTAAAACAGAGACTGAAGGAACACCCGTTCAGAGCCGGCCCCACATGTGGCCCATACATATACAGCCACCCAATTAGACAAGATGGATGAAGCAAAGAAGTGCAGGCTGACAGGAGCGGATGTAGATCTCTCCTGAGAGACACAGCCAGAATACAGCAAATACAGAGGCGAATGCCAGCAGCAAACCACTGAACTGAGAATAGGACCCCCGTTGAAGGAATCAGAGAAAGAACTGGAAGAGCTTGAAGGGGCTCGAGACCCCATATGTACAACAATGCCAAGCAACCAGAGCTTCCAGGGACTAAGCCACTACCTAAAGACTATACATGGACTGACCCTGGACTCTGACCTCATAGGTAGCAATGAATATCCTAGTAAGAGCACCAGTGGAAGGGGAAGCCCTTGGTCCTGCTAAGACTGAACCCCAGTGAACTAGACTGTTGGGGGGGAGGGCGGCAATGGGGGAGGGTTGGGAGGGGGACACCCATAAGGAAGGGGAGGGGAGGGGGAATGTTTGCCCGGAAACCGGGAAAGGGAATAACATTGGAAATGTAAATAAGAAATACTCAAGTTAATAAAAAAAAAAAAAAAAAAAAAAAATAGGAGCATGAATAGGAAAGAGAGCAAAAAGAGGTATATGGAAGGATTTGGAGAAAGGAAAGGGAAGGGAAAGTGATGTAATTACATTGTAGTCTCAAAATATTTCAAAACATAAAATCTTAATGTTCTTTGACAAGGATATGCATTTAGTAAGAACACAAGTGTTTTCTGCTGCTCTATATAATCTGGCCTCTGCCTTGGAGATGAACATGGTTGATGTGTTCTATTCTAAATAATAAAGGCTGCTGTGCCTTTGGATTTTTACATCAACCTTTTATAATTATTGTTTCTTTTTTTAAATTATAAGATAATGCCTTCCTTTCGGTCATTGTTGGTGTGGTTATCTTTAATATCACCTTAACCTATTATTTAAACTGTCTTTTAAATCTACTGTTTTTAAAGAGAGCGCAATATAAGAATGATTTTAAAAAATTCAAAGATAAAGAAAGAGGCCTTCAAAGTTAGACTTTGGAGTGTGAGTGATGTTCGCGAATTTAAAAACTGGAGTTTGTTACAGAAACTTTCCTTTTACTTCCTCCTTAGAGCTCAGTTCCTCATATAAGACCTGTTGCTACTCAAGTAACCAAGTAATTCTTGCGTGAACCGGATCTTAGGGAAGCTAAACCTCTGGGTAGAGGCTGGTTCTACAGTCCAGAATATAATTGCTAAGCCAACATCAATCACATTCCCCATGGCAGCTGTGCATATAGAACTGCTTCTTTACCTCAGAATATATAGCTGCAACCATAAACTCTTGTGTGAGTATTTGACGTTCGAATCCTTCATTAAAATGCAAACCCCAGGAAAGTGGAGGCCAAGAGTTGTGTTCACTGAGCTATAATATCAGGCCCCAGTTTCGCAGGCACTCAACCTTTCACAGTACCTACTTACTCGTGATGGATGACTGAAATAACAACACGTGGCTTAGCCAGAGCTCCAAATTCTGTTCTCTTTAGTGCTGCCTCCCATGATCTTGAATAAACACATTAAACCTTCTCTAATTCTCAGTTGCTACATTCAGGAGCGAGCCATCAACATGATACTAAGTGGCTGTTTGGGGTGTTGTTGTTTTGTTTTTAGGTTTCCAAATTGATTTATTCTTCAGGAAACTGGCGGGGGAGAAAGAAGTTTCTCATGGTAATCCTCCTTTCCTAACCTGAATCCTATATGTAAGTTTAATACACACAGAGTTCATAAACTACAATTCTCCATCCATCAAATTTTTCGTTTAAATGTATATGTACAATTTATTTTTCAGAAAATTAACAACTTACAAGCCCTTTTGCCACGCAGATGTGTCTGACCAAAGCAGCACATTTTAGTCGTGTTCCTCTGAAAGCATAGATAGCATCTTAAAATTCTCAGTTACCTTAGATCTGCAAAGCAATGGTAGGCTCCAGAAGGGAGAGTCAGATTCCCTGGGACTTGAGTTACAGACAGTTGTAAGCCTGCCATGTGGGTGTTGGCAACTGAACCTGGATCCTCTGGAAGAGGATGTTAACTGCTGAGCCATCTCTCCAGCTCTTGTACATGTATAGCCCAGGCTGGCCTCAAACTCGTGATCCTTCTACCTCTACTTCACCAGCATAAGCTATGGGTGTGTACTACCATGGCCAGCTGTATTTTCTAAATTAGTCTGTTTTAGGGAATGTTTATTTAACTCATATAAACTAATTTGTAAAAATGAAAGCTCAAAAATGGGTCAGGGGAGATGCTTTTAATGGTCGAAGGGAAACATTTTAAAAGGGTCTTCAAATCCCACCTACAGATATAACTACCATCCTCATGTCAGTGCCAGTCCCCTAGAATACCACAAAAAATTAGTATACAAGCCCAGTCCAAAACCCCACTTCATAATTAAACCATCATGCGGATAGCCTTTCTCTCAGACTCAAGTGAGGCAAATGAGTTCACTTTGGGAGCAAAATTTAAAGAAGCCCACAAAACCTGATCATCAAAATAGTATTTCAATACAACACTTTATGATCAAAAAGCAAAATTCATGAACAAGATATGAAATTTTTAATAAGGAAGGATCTGTATTATTGATTTTTTTCTTTTGCCTTAGGCTCTAGTACAGTTCAGCTCAACGCTTTCTCACTTCTGTTCTGATAAAAGACGCCAAGAATATGCACAGTGGAATGTGCAAAGGAGGCAACTTTGTGCTTGCTACACCACTATGAGCCTGGGAAGAACCAAGGAGCAAGAACCCAGGACCCCAACAGACTGCTTCTCCGGATAAACAGTGTTGGCTCCTGATCTATCTCTTGCTTGGTCTGGTAATTTACAAAGAGAAGACTTTCCATAGCTTACAGTTCTGTATGCCCAAGAGCTTGAGGCCAGCATCTGTGTGTAGCTTCTAAAGTGAGGGCTCCAAGGAGCTCCATAGGAAAAAGTTGGAAGAACTGGGAGCAGGTTCTTACAGAAGAGCTGACATGGACAGAAAAGAAGCAACAGAAAGCCAGTTTATTTTATTAACAATCCTCTACAGAGTAAATAGCGTGTCCCAAGATAACTACATTGATCCCTTTGTGAGTGTAGAATTTCCACAACCTAATTACCTCTTAAAGATCCCAACAACATGGCCATATTGGAGACTAAGCCTCAACATGAGTTTTGGTGACAACTAACCATAATCAAATCATAACAGTTCCCAAATGTCAATAAAAAGATGATCTCGATGGAGCACGGGCTATCCTTTTGTATGTGGTAAGTAACTACGATCACTCTGTACACAGAAATGGCAAAGCCACAACATATTGTCCACATTTCTCCAAGAACTCGTTCCACTTTGCATTCGAAGGACAGAATCCCCACGGTGAAACAGTGAAAACCTCCCCTTCTAAACACCCCCGTGGTAATAAAAGCTATAGAAAAACGGTACCAATCAGTGTCATCCATTCCCATACCAAATGCTGTGAGACAGAACGAAGGGAAGGGTGCAGTGAACATTGCTGAGTACTAGCAAAATAAATGGTTCAAGAGAAGGTTCTGGGCTCCGAGCTTTAGTTACTCATTAGCTCTCATTCCTTCAAGGTCAGTGGAGACGAACCTGAGTGCAATCAATCAGATAGGCTGTACTGGGTGATTCTGCACTCTCTACTAAGGTAGCAGGGAAAGAAGAAATGATTCCTTAACCAACACAAATAGGAGAGTATTCCTGGAATTGAAATTAATCTGTTTACTAAAGTAAATCATGAAAGGGAGTCCCTCTTGGATGGAGTACCTGTATTGTACAGCAGCTGTAGCCAAACTAGATACTTCAAGCTTTAAAATGATGTGAGAGAGGTAGAACTGACAAGTATGTAGCAGACAATGAATGCCCCTGGTGCTCTGCCGTTACTGTTTCCCAATTGCAACCTCAGTGTCCATTCTGTGACAGTGAGGGTTAAGTTTAATAATAATACCTCACCATTATTTTTCTAACCTACTTGAAGATTAATAATAAAATTAAGGAGTATTTCAAGATAAAATACCAAGCATTTTAAGAGTAGGTGGGTTGTCTGTGGATGGAGATCCTGAAAAACACTCTGTAGGAACTTCATTGTTCTTACCCAGACAAGTATCTTCGATGTATAAGATACCTGCGCAGTGCAGGCAGTCAATAAATAGCTGTGTGAATAAAACTAAGAGAACTAGTAAACTTTCGCCAATGCTGAATCGTAATCAGAAGGCAGCTTGTCAGGAGTCTTAAGCACTGCAGGTCCTGTATTGCAAGCTATTGCCCAGTAGAAAACAGGAATGTGGGCTGAACTAACAATATAAAAAACATAGCTTCCGCCCTCAGTAGGAGCCAGAAAGCTTGAATAGTCAGGAGAGGCCTCTGAGATTATAAATAAGAAATCAATGGGGGTTAGGAGGGGATTGAAGGAGTAGAGAAGGGTGAAAAGATAGGTGAGCTGAACTAATCAGTATCCTCAAAGGGTCCGCGGAGAAATGCCTCATAACAAATGGTGAAGTTGTAAATGAGTGAAGCAAAATATAATGAGGTTATTTTCTTTTCCTATGTGGCCTTGCTAATAGAAATACTGGGTATTGCCAAACTCAGTTAAAGAATGCAGTTCTAATAATCTCTTCCCTATCTACAAACTGAAAATAAACAGACCAGGCAATTTTTTTTTTAATATTTTTATTGGATATATTATGTATTTACATTTCAAATGTTATCCCCCTTCCCTCCTCCCATTGCCCTTCCCCCTCTTCTCTGAGGATGCTCACCTCCCTCCCACCCACCCACCCACCCACCCACCTCCACCTCAACACCCTGGCATTCCCCTACACTAGGGAAATGAGCCTTCACAGGACCAAGGGCTTCTCCTCGACCAGGCAACTTTAAACACCCTTTAAAGGACAGGAGTCCAGAGAGCTAGGATGCACCGAACCCAGAAAGCGAAGCTCACGTGACCAGTCTCCTGCCAACATTCTGGAAAAGGGCCTCAGGGCTCCGTGCCCTCCTGGTGCTCACCTAAAACCAAGCCAAACCTAGAGGTTTGCAAATCGGACTCTGAGCAAAGCAGGTCCGTAGGTGGCTGACCTAAAGGGCCCTGAGCCCACACTGAATGAACCAATGGCCGTAGAGACAGGGCGGGCAGTCGGGCCGTCGGGCCAATGGGAGTGCGGCAGGGTTGGAAGGCGCGCCCCGGCCTCAGCGGCTGGTTCCCACCCCAGCCTTGGCCAATGTTGCAGCTGCCGGGAGCCCAGACGTGCGCTGGGGCGCTCGCGGGCTCTTTCCTTCTGCTACTACTCGTGCTGGTGGTCCGCCAGCTCCTGAGGCAGAGACGTCCAGCGGGCTTCCCCCCGGGTCCTCCGCGGCTGCCATTCATCGGCAACATCTGCTCCCTGGCCCTGTCGGCCGATCTTCCCCACGTCTACATGAGGAAGCAGAGCCGGGTATATGGCGAGGTAGGCCTCGACGCGGACCTTCCTCTGGTCAGAAGCAGCAACCAGGGACCCCATGGCCCTGTCAACACTCAAGGGAAGCCCGCTTCGAGGGCTGTGTCTCCAACCGGAAGCCGCCTCACTAATACCACACCAGAGGCGCTTTGGGTTGAGTTTCCCGCCCACAGACCAGCATGTGCTTCTGCGCTTGCGCTGTGTGGCCTGTACGCTGCCCTTATGCTGCCACTGACAAACTTCTCAGTCCTATGGGCTATGAGCTTATGGGAAAATAAAGGTGCTGTGAGTTTCTAGGACAGCTAATGGTTAGTATTGTAGTAGTTTAAACCGGTTTTTAAAAGATTTAACACCAAAAATAAAAATTGCCCTTTGACTTTCTGAACCCTAAGTTTTCCTCATCAGGATAATTAGAATGATACCCAAAAGCAAGAAGCTACCCAAATGTATTGCCTATTATATATGATTTTGGTTACTATGTGAGAAAAGTACCATTTAGCAGTGTTAGGAGTTGACCATAGGGTTTGGGTAGGTAAATGTTCTATCACTGAAACACACAGCCAGTAAAATAGAAATGTATTATGCCTACAAATTTAAAATTATCTTTAAACCAGATGATTTGAAATGGTTTCTCATTGAATAGGAAATTAAAATTTTTATACATAGATCTTTGAACTGAATTATTTACCATGAATATTTATATAGGACAAATAATGTAAGTCTATTTCATTAAGCTAAAATTAAAATGTAAGTGTATGGAAGACTGTGATTAAAGAATAGCTTGATTGGATTCAATTGATTAGAACTTGGGGTAAGTAATTTTGTTTCTCGTACACTGAGGAAACTATGCATTGTGTACAATGATGACCATTTACTGCATATCAAATAAGGCTGACTGTGCCAATAGCTTCAAATTTGTAAGGAGCAAAACTGAAAAGTATATATGCATTACAGAGTAAATATTGTATTTCGACTTGATAACCACCAAACATTGACTCTAAATTACTGTTGCATTTGATCTTTATTCTAGCTATCAAACAACCCTGAAGATTTCCCATTGTCTTAGAGATACTTCACAATTCTGACAGTTTCAAAATTAGTATAAGTTGTTAAAATACTAACCATTTTTTGTAGACTAGACTAGAAGGAGACTGTTATTTCCTGTACATCAGAAAGTTATAGGAAGCAGTTCATAGGAGTTATTTTTCTGTTATCTCCCTTTTTAATTTGAGATGTGTAGTCAAATAAGAGTAAATAAAACTGAACTCTAAAATAACTTCTACTTTTGTGCGCTCTTAGTTTAAATCTTTATAATTTTCTGAAGGAAAACAGCAGTGCCTATGATTCATACTTATTTTTAAGCAATCTTATATAGGAATGTGCAGCAGCATAAATTGCCATTTCTTTGGAGAATCATTCTTGATTGTTTTAGCTTCCGCTATGATTAGATTCTTAATGTAGATTTTGAGCAGCATTCCACAGCTAGCAAAATTGATATAAGTGTATTTGTCAGACTCTTTCAGGTAATACTCTTAAAGGCAATAAAGATAAGATAATTATTTTGCATTACAGCAAACAGAATTGACAGTTTATTCATTTGTCTTATGGAAAACTTTTATTGAGACCTTATTCAAGGCATTGAGTAGGGTTCTGTGGAGAATTTAAGAATGAAAAGAAGTATTTTTTAAAAGTATTTATAATTTAGAAGCCAGGCAGATGAAAATGTTTCAGGTTCAAACTAGTATCAAGTTAATGTTGGCTCAGCATAAAGGGAATAAAATGTATGTATTTAAAAAAAAAAACTACATAGAATAAGGTCTCTAAAGACTTGATACAGTTTGGGTAGGATGATAATCAAGGGAGGCATTCCAGATGAGAAAACAGACCAAGAGGTTGAAAATGTAACAGTCACTTGACATCAGTAACATTATGTAGATGTGTTTGTTGTTAGTACTTAGTCAATGGTGTTATAATAATATTCTTAAATGTGTTTCTGCCAAAATTCGTTAATTCAGCACAATGCATCAATTGTTTTCTTATGCCATGAACTGCCATGTGTGCTACAATTTCGTAGTAAACAAAATAGAGATCTCCCTCTCTAGGTAGCATCCATTCTATTTGGGGAAAGGCAGACAAAATAAGTATAAGAACATATATTAGAGCTGTATGGGGTACAACAGAAGCTAAACTAGAGTGATGGAAATGGGCACTACTGTAGGGATGAATTTTTAGTAAGTCAGAGCAGCCTCATTGCAATGACATCTTAAAAGGAGACAAAAGAGCAGTCCAGAACATCATCTTAGGGAAAAACACACCGTAAACAGAGCAAACACCAAGGGCATGAAGCAGCATTGTGCCATGTTGAGCATTATCTATAAAGACAAGAGTAAAATTAGGCCAGTAAGGAGGTGGTTGTGATATCTGTTATAAGGGTGAAAAGCAAGTGGCTTGAACCCCAGTATGGAGGTTTTGAAAACCAGCTCTGCATTGCTAAAACAAAATAATTGAGATAATAAACTTACGAAAAGAAAAGGTTTATTGTGGATTCTATCTTGCATGTTTTAGCCGGTTGGTTGACCTCACTGATTCTGGAACTGTTGTGAGACAGTGTATCATAGTGGGAGTGTGTGGCAAAGGAAACTGCTTACACCTTGGCAGCCAAGAAGACAAGAGCCAGCAGACAGGCGTATATACCCTGTAAAGGGCACAGCCATAGCTTGAACCTCTCATTAGGCCCTTTAAAATTTCTGCGTTTTCCCCTGTAGCACTAAGCTAAACTCTGTATCTTTAATATATAAGCGTTGTGGGGATATTTAAAGTCTGAAGTGATAAGAAATTGGTCAAATTCTTTTATAATTTCAGAGTAGAAACAGTGTGCATGCTGAGCAGCTGAATGTCTCTTGTGACCAAGCATTTCACAGCAGCAGCTTAAGAGAGGAAGGGTGCATTTGGGCTTATGGTGCAGAAGATACAGTTTAACAGGGCAATTAGTGTTTCAGTTTCTGGGCTCAGGAGTTTGCAGTGGCTCCTCACTTTATACCAGTTAGGAAGCAGAGACAACTTGGCCGGAATCAGGGCCAGGAGATGACCCTCGTGGCCATGTTCCAGGAACTCACTACCTCCAATTAACCCCACTTCCTAAAGGTTCTATTATCTCCCAAAACAGTGTTGGCAGATGAGGACAAAGTGTCCAACCACAAGTCTGCAGGGGAACATTTCACATTGAAACAGGACCCGAACATCTTGGAGGATAAATAGTGTGGTTGTTAACTGACATAGTAAAATTTTCTCTGCAAAGCTAGTTTGGGCGGAGAATTTTTTTCAAAGATCACTCAGCAACAAATGTTTGATGGATTTCTGTTTGCATCTCTGCTAAAGTTATCTCATAACAGAAATTTAAAAACTGTTCAATAGATCAAAGATTGACTACACCTATTATTGGACCCTTCCATAGATCAAAACAGTTTAAGAGTAAGTTTTCACAGTTTGATTGATGAGACTTTACTAAAAATTCTTGAGTATAATATTCAATTAGATCAAGTAAAATTTCCCCAAATTATACTCTCTTAACAAATGACTATCTCGATTTCTTGAGTAAAGATTATATAATACCTTCTGCAGTGATGAGTCCTTTTTTAAAATAATCCCAAGTAACCATAGTGTGAAGATTTTCTTTGAAATATATTCTTCTGTCCTGCCTTCATATTAACATACTTTCAGCAAAAATGTCCCGCACCATTTTTGCAAAATGGTTAATTTAGGTTTTTCCTGCATTGGTACCACTTCCTATAAATTTTACTGAATGCATTTCTGGGAAAAGACTTTTCTTTAACAACAATAGTAGTGCTTTGAGAACTGAAAGACTTCTCATTTGCTTATCTGGTAGCAATTCCCTTTGTGCTAAAACCACCTCCAGGGCCACTGAGAACTAATGCTACTGTACAAAAATCTACATTTTCCCCAAGATTCTAAATGTACATACTTCTCTGTTCCAGGGTCCACTCTTGTGCTAATAACTATGGTGCGACTTGATTGTATTTCCTCTTGATATTTGTCACTTTTTCTGACCTACTCCTGGAGAACTTTTTTCATCAGCTAAGACTTCCTGTTTTCTTATAAGGCAAAATGTACATGATTAAATCTGCCTTAGTTGTTTGTACAAAGATAAGGCTCTTCCTTATATTTTATCTGTAAGAAGCTCAATTCCTGAGAGTGATAAGCATTCTTTGGGACTTACTGATATGTAGGCTTTTCATGGGTTAGACCTTTACAGGAGCTTAGCTAAAATACAACTCAAGAGGAGTGACTTTGTAAATGAACCTGGGTTGACCACATGGTGTCTTGGCTAGTTTTGTTGTTAACTTGACCCAACCTAGAGTCACCTGGGAAAAGGGGACCTCAATTGAAGAATTGTCTCAATCAGTTTATCCCAGGGTATCAAAAGAGATTGTCTTGATTGATGATTAATATGGGAGAGCTCAGTATGCTGTGGGTAGGGCACAGTCCCTAGTGTGCTACTCACAATCATTTGAGAAGAGGGGACCTCAATTAAGAAAAAACTCCCACCAGATTGGCCCGTGGGCCAGCCTGTGGTACATTTTCTTGATTGAGGATTGATGTGAGAGGACTCAGCTCACTGTGGGCAGTGCCACCCAGGGCTGGTACTATAAGAATGCACGTAGAACAAGCCATGAAGTCCAAGCCAGAAGCAGCAGTCCTCTGTAACCTCTGTATCAGTTCCTGCCTCTGAGATCCTGCCCTGATGGCATTCCTGCTCTGATTTTCTTTAATGATGTGGTATGGGAGTGAAACATGAAATAAACTTTTTCCTCTCCAAGTTGCTTCTAGTTATGGTGTTTTATTACAGCAATGGAAACCCATCTAAGAAACCTGGAATGTCTGTGTGTCCTGTACAACAAAGCTAAGAGATAGAGCCAGAGAGTGAGCCAATAAGCATTTCCTCCATGGTTGTTTTCAGATTTCTGCCCTGACTTCCATCTTGATGGACTGTGATCTGGAAGTGTAAGCTGAAATGAACCATTTTCTCCCCTAAGTTGTTTCTGGTCATGGTGTTTATCGCAGCATAAAACATCAAACTTGAACATGGGCAAAAAACTCCAGTAAGGGATAGGATGGATTGTTCTACTTTCTTTTTCCCTTGGCTGAAAGATACCTACCTATGTGTGTCATTCCTCTAAAGTTAGGTTCCCTTAGGACCTGGGATTTAGAAAGGCAAATACAATCGACATATGCTTAAACTTCAAAGTTGTCTTGGATTTCTCAGTCCTCTCCCCTCACTTCAAGCTGGTATAATAATAGATAGATGGTGTTAGTCCTTCATTTGTCTTGGAAGTAAAATGAGATTTCTACATAATGAATATTTGGAGATGGGGTGAATCCTAATAGAGTATGTAAGTCAAATATATTTTTGTGGCAATACCAAAGTCTAAAAAGCATATTTTGTCTGTCACGTTTGAGCTATTTAATGGCAAACCTTAAAGTAGAATACAGGCCTCCTATGTCCAGTACTCCTTTCATTACACCTTATAAGATGACTCCAGGCTTGGGGTGTTATATTTAATCATGCTGTCTAAACATTGTCAAGTAACAAATCCTTATGTTTTTAGAGAAGTAACAAATATTAGAAGGGATAGGCTCACATGTGGATTCTATGGTGTTTCCTCTGTACATTTTGCTTTCAAACAAATTTGAATGTTGTTTTTCTTCCCAAAGATTTTCAGTTTAGATCTTGGAGGCATATCAACTGTGGTTCTCAATGGCTATGATGTAGTAAAGGAATGCCTTGTTCATCAAAGTGAAATCTTTGCAGATAGACCATGCCTTCCTTTGTTCATGAAGATGACAAAAATGGGAGGTATGTTTATTTTCAACTATTCAGTGAGACTATTTCAGGTCACATTTTTATTTTAAATAATCTTAGTATAGACAAATGATTGTTTGTGAAACAATGGATTTAAGGAGACATCAGACTGCATTCAATAATGTTTTACACCATTACATGCTAGTTTTATTGCCCATTCAATTCTAAGAAACATAAGTAAGTTTTCAAGAATTAGTGCTTGATATATACTGAAATAGTTTAGGGGTGTACACAAACACACACACACACACACACACACACACACACAAAATGTTTCCTTTTGATGACAATCTTGAGTACTTAGTGACTGACTGTCTAGCATGTAGGATTTTACAGAAACTAAAGCAGACTTAACCACTTATCACTATGCTGTATAAATGGGAAACTGTAGAGTTTATTCAAAGAACAGGCATTCTGTAGGGCTTACTAATGATCAGGATTTTATGACTCCACATTTGACAAGGGAGAATAGCTGAAAGTTGATAAAATCAAGAAGAAAGCAGCAATAAATTATTTCAAAGTAGAATGTTGACATCATATAGAACTGTTGTCTGAGTTTTTTTTTTACAGTAATAATGTTCTAAATTCTTTTTTGGCTCTTTTTATTAATTTTTTTATTAACTTGAGTATTTCTTATTTACATTTCGAATGTTATTCCCTTTCCCGGTTTCCGGGCAAACATCCCCCTAATCCCTCCTCCTCCCCTTCTTTATGGGTGTTCCCCTTCCCATCCTCCCCCCATTGCCGCCCTCCCCTCAACAATCACATTCACTGGGGGTTCAGTCTTAGCAGGACCAAGGGCTCCCCTGAGGTCAGAGTCCAGGGTCAGTCCATGTATAGTCTTTAGGTAGTGGCTTAGTCCCTGGAAGCTCTGGTTGCTTGGCATTGTTGTTCATATGGGGTCTTGAGCCCCTTCAAGCTCTTCAAGTTCTTTCTCTGATTCCTTCAACGGGGGTCCTGTTCTCAGTTCAGTAGTTTGCTGCTGGCATTCGCCTCTGTATTTGCTGTATTCTGGCTGTGTCTCTCAGGAGAGATCTACATCCGGCTCCTGTCGGCCTGCACTTCTTTGCTTCATCCATCTTGTCTAATTGGGTGGCTGTATATGTATGGGCCACATGTGGGGCAGGCTCTGAATGGGTGTTCCTTCTGTCTCTGTTTTAATCTTTGCCTCTCTATTCCCTGCCAAGGATATTCTTGTTCCCCTTTTAAAGAAGGAGTGAAGCATTCACATTTTGATCATCCGTCTTGAGTTTCATGTGTTCTGTGCATCTAGGGTAATTCAAGCATTTGGGCTAATAGTCACTTATCAATGAGTGCATACCATGTGTGTCTTTCTGTGATTGGGTTAGCTCACTCAGGATGATATTTTCCAGTTCCAACCATTTGCCTATGAATTTCATAAAGTCATTGTTTTTGATAGCTGAGTAATATTCCATTGTGTAGATGTACCACATTTTCTGTATCCATTCCTCTGTTGAAGGGCATCTGGGTTCTTTCCAGCTTCTGGCTATTATAAATAAGGCTGCTATGAACATAGTGGAGCATGTGTCTTTTTTATATGTTGGGGCATCTTGTGGGTATATGCCCAATAGAGGTATAGCTGGGTCCTCGGGTAGTTCAATGTCCAGTTTTCTGAGGAACCTCCAGACTGATTTCCAGAATGGTTGTACCAGTCTGCAATCCCACCAACAATGGAGGAGTGTTCCTCTTTCTCCACATCCTCGCCAGCATCTGCTGTCACCTGTGTTTTTGATCTTAGCCATTCTCACTGGTGTGAGGTGAAATCTCAGGGTTGTTTTGATTTGCATTTCCCTTATGACTAAAGATGTTGAACATTTCTTTAGGTGTTTCTCAGCCATTTGGCATTCCTCAGCTGTGAATTCTTTGTTTAGCTCTGAACCCCATTTTTAATAGGGTTATTTGTCTCCCTACGGTCTAACTTCTTGAGTTCTGTGTATATTTTGGATATAAGGCCTCTATCTGTTGTAGGATTGGTAAAGATCTTTTCCCAATCTGTTGGTTGTAGTCGTGTCCTAACCACAGTGTCCTTTGCCTTACAGAAGCTTTGCAGTTTTATGAGATCCCATTTGTCGATTCTTGATCTTAGAGCATAAGCCATTGGTGTTTTGTTCAGGAAATTTTTTCCAGTGCCCATGTGTTTGAGATGCTTCCCCACTTTTTCTTCTATTAGTTTGAGTGTATCTGGTTTGATGTGGAGGTCCTTGATCCACTTGGACTTAAGCTTTGTACAGGGTGATAAGCATGGATCGATCTGCATTCTCGTACATGTTGACCTCCAGTTGAATGTTCTAAATTCTTGAATGGATCTCCACACTTACTTTCAAAGGAAAACTTAGTGCCCTGTTTAAATAAGCTAAACAGCAGGTAATAACATCAGCATATTTTGAATTCATATCTTTTTTTTTCAAAATTTTATTTCATGTATGTGGATACACTGTAGCTGTCTTCAGACACACCAGAAGAGGGCATTGGATCCCGTTACAGATGGTCGTGAGCCACCATGTGGTTGCTGGAAATTGAACTCAGGACCTCTGGAAGAGCAATCAGCACTCTTTACCCTGAGCCATCTCTACAGCCCTTTTTTAAAATTACATGAACATTTCTACTACTTTGACAATTCAAGGCTACTCTTAACTTTGGCATAGTTACCTTGTTGGTTATCGTATGTCTTTAACAGAAGGAAATTTGTACTGCAAAAATCTTGTTTCTTTCAAACAGCAACTTCTGCTTTGGGAACATATGTCTAATCCAAAATTAAATTTTACTATAAGACATAAAACCATTTGTTTTTTTATACCTTATGTCTATGAGAAAAGTTGAGTAATAGGTTTATGAAGGCACAGTTCGTCTGTGTTTGATTACGTAAGACTGGGCAGTTTACTGTGGTAAGAGAAGTAGAATTATAGGTCTTTTCTGCCAATCTTTTCATAAGGAATAGAGACACATTTTGTCTAATGTCCTGTGGCTTTTGAGTACCACCAACTAGGACCCAATCATGTACTTAGATAATTGGGGGGTAAAATCACTGACTATCCATCTTTGAATTTTTCCTTCCTGCTTTTTATTCCGCAGCATTTTAAGTACAGCGAAATATAGATTACATAATATTTTTAATATGTTTCTTTTAGGCTTACTCAATTCCAGATATGGCAGAGGATGGATTGATCACAGAAGATTGGCTGTTAACAGTTTTCATTATTTTGGAAGTGGCCAAAAATCTTTTGAATCTAAAATCTTAGAAGAAACTTGGTCTTTAATTGATGCTATTGAAACATACAAAGGTAGACCTTTTGACCTCAAGCAACTGATAACAAATGCTGTTTCAAACATAACTAACCTTATCCTTTTTGGAGAACGATTCACTTATGAAGACACTGATTTTCAGCACATGATTGAGTTATTCAGTGAGAATGTGGAACTAGCTGCCAGCGCTCCGGTCTTCCTTTACAATGCATTTCCATGGATTGGCATCTTACCTTTCGGAAAACATCAAAGGCTATTTAGAAATGCAGATGTGGTCTATGATTTCCTCTCCAAACTTATTGAAAAAGCTGCAGTAAATAGAAAGCCTCATTTGCCTCAGCATTTTGTTGATGCCTATTTAGATGAGATGGATAAAGGTCAAAATGATCCTTTATGTACATTCTCCAAAGAGAATCTAATTTTCTCAGTGGGTGAACTCATCATTGCTGGAACTGAAACTACAACCAATGTGCTCCGCTGGGCAATTCTTTTCATGGCCCTTTATCCTAATATTCAAGGTAAGGATACTCTCGACCTCAGAGTTTCTTCTTACATATAGGGCTCGTGTACTTAGAGTGTTTGGTCATGTATACAGCAGTTTTAGGAACTCCAAACTGTGCTAATCACGAAGGGAAATATTTCATAATTAGACTTTTTCAAGTCTAATATTTTAATGCAAATTTAAGGAAGAAGGAATGAAAGAAAGGAAGAAATAAGAGAAATAAAAATCATCTGAAGGGTAGGCATGGGGTAATATTCCTCTAATCTCAGAGCTCAGGAGCCAGAGGCTGGAGAATCTCAAGCTCAAGGACTCCACAGCCTACGTAGTAATTCTAAAACCAACCTGGATATATTGAATGTCAGAATCTTAAAAAAACTTAAAAATGAATCTTAGTGTTCACATTTTATAAAGTGGCAGGTTGGGTGTGTGGAGGCTGCAGAGCTGAGATGGAGAGGCTGCTCTTTCTTATTCAGGTCTGATGCTTATTTTCCTTGCTGATAGCAACACTACTCTGCTTCTAGGCTGATCATATATTTATTCATAATCTTCTTTGACCTTACCCAAAGTGTCAGTTATTACTAAAATATAGGGGATGTATAATTAATTCATGTTAGTACCAGATGATGAAAAATTCATATCTAGATAAATCCATATTCTGTTGATTTATTATGGCTTATCATTTGTTTTACCCCAAAGAGAAATACGTTTACATATAATTTAATGAATTCTGTAATAACTTTAACACGTTTCTCTCTAACAGGACAAGTTCATAAAGAGATTGATTTAATTATGGGACACGACAGGAGGCCTTCTTGGGAAGACAAATGCAAAATGCCTTATACTGAAGCAGTTTTGCATGAAGTTTTAAGATTCTGTAATATAGTTCCACTGGGGATTTTCCATGCAACTTCTGAAGATGCAGTTGTACGTGGCTATTCCATTCCTAAAGGCACAACAGTCATTACAAATCTTTATTCTGTTCACTTTGATGAAAAGTACTGGAAAGACCCAGACATGTTCTATCCTGAGCGATTTCTGGACAGCAGTGGATATTTTACTAAAAAGGAAGCTTTGATTCCTTTTTCTCTAGGTAAGAAATCACAAGTATATAATTTTAAAGTATAACAATGATTAATTATTAATAACATCTCAATTTGAAGCAACCTGCTCTAAAGTTGACATTTCTGAGTACATAGCATTATTTTTCTTAGTGTTTTTTCTTTCTCACATAACTTGATTGCAATTTCTCTGTAATCTCCCCTGTTCCTCTCCACCTCCCCTCCCAACCAATCCAACCTCTTTGTGTCTCTCATTAGAAAACAAACAGGCTTCTATAGGATAATAATAAAATATAACAAAGTAAAATATAATAAAACCATACTATGACATCATAGTTGAGTAAACAATAGCACAGTTGGAAAGGAGCCCAGGAAAGGCACAGGAATCAGACATCATATCCATTCAGGAATCCCATAGACACCTAACTGGAAGCCATGATGTATACAGAGGACTTAGTGCAGACCCATGCAGGCCTTGTGCATGCTCAGTCTCTGTGTTCATATGAGTTTTGGTCATATTTGTTTAGAGGACATTGTTTTCTTGGTGTCCTCCATCCTTACTGCTATGTAACATAATTCTTACAAGAGAGAATGGCTTCATTAACGTGATGAGCAGCTGGTTCTATTCAAAACATATCAGTGAATTCACTAAGCTAAAGTTGTTGAGAAGTTGTGACTGGCTGGCCCCTTCCAAAACTTTTTAGCTTGTGAATTTAGAGGTTGTTGTCAAACTTCTAGAGCAAAAATTCAGGAACAAGTATGAGAAACTAAAATGCTTACAAAGGAAAGGAAAGACAAGGCAACTCCAGGTAAAGCTAGAATCTAGCTCTCTTGCCTTCTATTTTATTCTGTCATCTCCAACTAGGAAATACTACTTCTACTATGAAATAGAACGTGAATCACAGAACTTTGAAGATGGACTACATCTTTATCCAGTAGGTCAATTGAAATGGACTTTCCTTGGATCAATAAAAATAAAATGTCATACCTCAGAGACTTTCTGTAGCCTGTCATATGCTCTACTGCATTATGCAGAGAAGTCAGAGATGGAATCAAAAATTGTAATGTCCATGATCTGATAAAAGGAAATAAGGGAATATGTTTCTTCAATGAAGTGATAGTTTCTAATCCTTGAGATTTGAGAAACTCCTCTCATAATACAGTATCTTCTAACATACTTTCCTAATTTCCTGAATGTTACCCAAATATTAGGTATTAACTTTAGTAAATGGTCTTTAAACACTTGCCTTTTCTGTTCAGGGAGAAGACACTGTCTTGGAGAACAGCTGGCTCGGATGGAAATGTTCTTGTTTTTTTCATCATTGCTTCAGCAATTTCATTTGCATTTCCCACATGAACTAGTTCCAAACTTGAAACCCAGGTTGGGCATGACATTACAACCCCAGGCCTACCTCATCTGTGCAGAAAGACGCTGAAAGAGCACAAATATATTGGGAATAACCTTGTTCAATCGATAATGGTGTTTAGGCCAAAGATACAGTTTTAAAAAGCCAAATAAACACAAATACATTGCTTAAAATAGTACTAGAGCAATAACAAGCATTAGTTATTTTTTTCAAACTTCCATGAATTCTTATTGTAGAATGTATTGAACAGCACAAAGGTCCAAGTGTTATGAAGATTTTAAGAAGGGCCATGGATGCTCTAAAAGTTCTTGCTTAGTATAAGATTCTTCTCATCTTCTCCATTCTAAGGAACTTTACTCCCTAACTGATTAATTTAATGGTGAGGTGTATCCCCCCCATATACACATAATTAAAAATAATAGAAATAGTCTTTTTTAAAAGTAGGAAGAACATGGATTTAACTTTAACTTTCGGAGCTGGGGACCGAACCCAGGGCCTTGCGCTTCCTAGGCAAGCGCTCTACCACTGAGCTAAATCTTAACTTTAACTTTCATTGTCTGATAAAAATTTCCTAGTTAGTTCTGCGGTTCAAATTAGGAGTTTTTGGCATCTGATGTCTTAAGATATTTCTAGTTCCAAGGGAAAGAAAATCCTGGGCAAACATACCAACAAATGTAAATTTAGAGGTAATATGAAAGGATTAAGGTTGTAATAGTGTAGATGATTCACGCTTTAATTTAAAAAAAAAACCAAGCATTTCTTTGTGTCATTGTTTTGCTTTCCAGATGATACCAACTTTATTTGAAGGCTAGCTTATGAGAGTACATGTGCTGAGCACAGTGCCACATGAAGAGATCAAGCTTGGCTTCGGAAAACACGATGAGAGTTTCTCATGTAACCCCATAAAACTCTTCCTGGTGTTACAGAGAGCATGAGTCACACGTTCATACATTAACACAGTTCTTTATTTTCACTTCTCTAGACTTTATGAGCTACGTGAGAGTGAAGCGTTTAGGCCCGGTGACACGATATCTTCATTCCAAGGAGCAGCGTGTTACCATTCCAGGAATATTATAATTTCAGACTTGTAGTTTACTTGTACCATTAAATAGTGCAAAGTGAGGCAGGACTTGTTACAAATTCATGCGAGAAGAGGATCTGCAGATCAGAGCCTCTTAGTGTTTCAGACAACTTCCTGAATCCTAACAGATGTACTGTCATGTTGCTCTCTAGTTTTGTTTTGGTTTTTTTTTTCTTTGACATAGCAAAAACCTTACAACCTTAGGCCTTTTCTTTACTACAGTTTCTTATAAAAGCTTAAGTTAATTCTATATTCTGGGGCTTCTACTAACAGTAAGACTTCTTGGCAGTCTTACTGAAGAAGATAACTTGGTAAACTAGATTGTGGTAAAAATTAAGTAGTCTTTGTTCTCTGGAGTATGGCTACTACTGCTTTTAGTATGTGGCCAGGGACTCAATACACCCATGCAGAATGCTGTTTTGTTTACCTATGCCTTAGGAAATATATTTAATTTTTCTTACATCAGTATTCACAAACTAATAAAAGCAGAAGAACCTTAATCTCACTCACTGCCCTAATTGTGTAGTCAGAAAGACAGAGGATCAGACAGGAGAATTAATTGCCTTGTAACAAGCTTGAAAATTAAGCATATAATATACCAAAAGTAAACTTCAAAAACTTCCAGAAGCACAAATAATATGTATATATTATCCTCTAAAAATAATACAATGTGCAGACTTTTTAAAAAGAAAATAAAACCAGAAAGCAAAATTTGTCTTATATTTTGAATCTTTGTTTTAAAATAACCTTTGTAGAATATGTAAAAAAAATTTTAAACTCTGCATATGAGTACACATGGAATACATTTAAGGAAGTATTCCGGGTGAGGGTGGGAGAAAGAATACCTAAGTACCAGTTTTTTAAAGTAGAAAATAAAAATATAGTTAAAACTAAGTAATCTGTAAATAAATTACTACTTTCAGACAGGAATTGATGTTAGGCAGCAGAGAAAATAAATATTTTCCATCTTTAAGAATTAGATCGGTCTCAGAAAATTATTCCAAATCTGGCCTATCATCTGTTTCACATAGATCAGAAGCTAAAAATGATTCTTACACTTTTAAATGGATAAGAAGTAAAATTAATATTTTAAGATACATGATAATTGTATTACTTTCACATTATGTCCAAAACTTTATATTGAAATCCAAAAACACTTTTCATATGTTGTTTACAGTTGCTTCCTATGTGTTAATGGTGTAACTGTTAAAGAAGGCATATGTAGTATGTTTATCCACTGTCACTTAACACCTGTCAAGTCATAGTGACATCATAACCTGGCAGCATTTCTAGTGCTGCACATATTTACAAACAGCATTTCATTTTACTATCAAATTTAAATTTGTAATAACAAAATAACACTCGACAAGTCATACAAAATCACAAACTATGAATGACATGCTTCTGAAGCACAGTTGTGTGGATTACTCTATTAACCAAGTAGGGTGATAAAGGACTGTATTTACTAGGTAATGGCATTAGATTCCTCTGCCAGCAAAACAAGAGTGTGTTAGTGATATCCAGAGCAAGCAATCCTCATAACATTCCTGACATGAGAGCAACAGTCATACCAGAATTTCTACACACAAAGAAAGTTAAGCTGAAACAAAAGTAAGTTTATTAATCAAACTGGAAAGTCCTGTACTAATTGTGGGTTAATAATTTCATTGTACTTGACTGAACCAGTTAATGAATATGTCATTGAAAACTATGACAAGAAACGTTGGCACTGGGAGTAGTATCAAATCAATTCAAACATAAAGTGAATGGGAGAATAGGTTTTTATTATTTTAACATATATTTTTGTTATTTATTTACATCCTGATCAAAACTTCTTCTCTCTTCTTAGCCACCCCCCCTTCACCTCACCTCCTCCCCATCCACTCCACTTCCCTTTTCAGGAAAGGGAAGACCTAGGAGTCAGACAAAGGCCCTGCTCCCACTTTAGGAGTCCCACATGAAGAGCCAGCTGCACAACTGTTACATATGTACAGACAGCCGAGGTCCACCCCATGCAGGCTCTCGCATTGGTACTTCAGTCTATGAGCAGCTATGTATCCAGGTTAGTTCATTCTGAAGGTTTTCTTGTGTTCTTCACCCCTTTGGTTCCTTCAATCCTTCCTCCAGCTCTTCCACAGAATTCCCCTAACTCCACTTAATGTTTTCCTGTGTGTTCCTGTATCAGTTTCCATTAATTGCTGGATGAAGCCTCTTGACAGTTATGCTAGACTCCTCCATGTAAGTATATGAGGTATCACTAATAGTGTGTGGACTGGACTCCCTCTGATGGCCTGGGTCTCAAGCTGGGCAGTCATTGGTTGGCCCTTCCCTCAGATTCTGCTCCATCTTTACCTCCGCATGTCTTATAGGCAAGAAAAAATGTGTGTCTAAGGTTTTGTGGCCTTGGGAATTTCCATTCTCCTAAGTTTTTTGTTTTAGTGATGTGCCCCACCACCCCCATTCAGTTATCTTTCCCAGTACTCTCAACCCCATCCTGCCCTTCCCCTCACCCCTCCTGTGCCCATGCCCATCCCCTCTTATCCAGTCACCTCCATACATCCTCCTCTGATATCTAATCTATTTTCCCTTCTCTGTTAGGGTTCCACCTTGGGCCCTCCTTATCACTTAGCTTCTTTGAGTCTTTGTTTTATAGCATAGGTATTCTTTATGGCTAATATGTATTCATGAGTTTAGTACATACCATGTTTGTCTTTCTGGGTCTAGGCTACCTCACTCTGGATGATATTTTCCTAGTTCCATCCATTTGCCTGCAAACTTCATGATGTCCTTGTTTTTAATAGCTGGATAACACTCCATTGTGTAAATGTACCACATTTTCTTTATCTATTCTTCAGTTGAGGGACATCTAGGTTGTTTCCAAATATTACAAGTAAAACTACTATGAACCTAGTTTACCAAGTGTCCTTGTGGTGTGGTGGCGCTTCTTTTGGGTATATGGCGAGGAGTTATAGTACTCCTGGATCTTGGGGGAAACTGCAAAATTTATTTCCAAAGTGGATATACAAGTTTGCACTCTCACCAGCAATAGAGGAGTGTTCTACATCATCACTAGCATGAACTGTCGCTTGAGTTTTTGATCTTAGCCATTCTCATGGAATCTCAGAGTCATTTTGATTTGCATTTTCCTGATAATTAAAATTTAAACATTTCTTTATGTACTTCTCAGCCATTAGATATTCCTCTGTCAAGAATTCTGTTTAAATCTGTACCCCTTTTTTAATTGGGTTATTTGGTTTGTTAATGTCTAGTTTCTTGAGTTTTTTATATATTTTGGATGTCATCCCTCTGTCTAATGTGGAGTTAGTGAAATTCTTTTCCCATTCCATAGGCTGCCATATTGTCCTTTTGTCTGTGTCCTTTGCCTTGCAGAAGCTTTTTCGTTTCGTGGGGTCCCATTATTTATTAATTATTTATCTTAGTACCTGCACTGTTTATATTCTTTTCAGGAAGTTCTCTCCTCTGCCAATGCATTCAGACATATTTCCTGTTCTCTCTTCTATCAGATTTAGTGTATCTGGTTTTATGTTGAGGTCTTTGATCCACTTGGACTTGAGTTTTCTGCAAAATGATGGCTATGAATATATGTGCATTCTTTTGCATGCATACATTCATTTGGAACAGCAACATTTGTTGAAGATGTGCTTTGGATTTTTGTTTTTTATTTTGCATTGCATCTACTTTTGGCTTCTTTGACAAAAATAGAGTGTCCATAGGTGTGTGGATTTACTTCTGGTTCTTCAGTTTGAGTCCATTGATCAATGTGTCTGTTTTTATGCCAGTGCAATGAAGTTTTTTATTACTATTGCACTGTAGTACAGCTTGAAATTAGGGATGGTGATACTTCCAGTTCTTTTACTGTACAGAATTGTTTAGTTTCGGGTTTTTTGTTTTTTCCATATGAAGTTGAGTATTGTTATTTAAAGGTCTGTAAAGATTTGTGTTGGAATTTTGATAGGAATTGTGTTGAATCTGTACATTGCTTTTGGTAGGATTGGCCATTTTTACTGTTAATCATACTGATCCATAAGCATGGGGGATCTTTCCATCTTCCGATATGATCTTAAGTTTATTTCTTCAAAGACTTGAAGCTCTTGTCACAGAGGTGTTTTACTTCCTTGGTTAGAGTTACAAGATATTTTATATTATTTGTGGCTATTGTTTTGTTTCCCTAATTTCTTTCTCAGCCAAGTTTTTGTTTGAATATAGGAGGGCTACTGATTTTTTTTTTTTTAAAGTTTGTATCCAGTTGCTTTGCTGAAGGTATTGATCAGGTGTAGAAGTTCAATACTGGAATTTTTGGGGTCATTTATGTATGCTATCATTTTCCAGTAGCAATACTTTGACTTCTCCCTTTCCAGTTTATATCCCTTTGATCTCCTTTAGTTGTCTTATTAATCTAGTTAAAACTTCAAGATCTATATTGACTAGATATAGAGAATGGTCAGCCTTCTCTTGTCCCTGGTTTTACTGGAATTGCTTTATATTTGTCTCCATTGAATTTTATATTGACTATCAACTTACTGTATATTGCCTTTATTGTGTTTAGGTATTGGCCTTGTATCCCTGATCTCTCCAAGACTACATTTATCATGAAGGTTTTTGGATTTTGTTAAAGGCTTTTTAAGCATCTAATGAGATGTTCATGTGGGTTTTGCTGTTGTTCTTTCAGTTTGTTTTTATGGAGGATTAATAATGATGGATTTTCATGTTGAATCATCTCTGCATCTCTCGTCTGACGCCTACTTGATCATGGTAGATAATGTTTTTGATGTGTTTTTACATTAGGTTTGTGAGTATTTTATTAAGTATTTTTGCATGAATGTTCATAAGGAATATTGGACTGAAATTTTTTTAGTCTTTGTGTGGTTTAGATATCACGGTGATTATGGCCTTATGAATTTGGCAGTATTCACAGTATTCATTCTGTTTCTATTTTATGGAACAATTTAAAGAGGACTCTTCTTTGAAGGTCTGGTAGAATTTTCTTAAACTAAAACCATTGACCCTGGGTTTTATTGGTTGGAGACTTTTCATGACTGCTTCTATTTTCTTAGGGTTTATAGGTCTATTTTTTAACCAATATTTTTAAGTATCAAGAAAATCATCCATTTTGTTCAGACTTTCCAATTTTGTGAAGTACAGAAATTTTGAAGTATGGCCTAACGATTCTTTGGATTTCCTCAGTATCTGTTGCTATGTCCCCGTTTCATTTATGATTTTGTTAATTTGGATATTCTCTCTATACCTTTAATTTGTTTGGCTATGGGTTTCTCTATCTTCTTGATTTTCTCAAAGAACCACCTCCTTGTTTCATTGACTCTTTGTTTCTATTTTATTGATTTCAGTCCTGTGTATGATTATTTCCTGCCATCTACTCCTCTTGAATGTGTTTACATCTTTTTGTTCTAGAACTTTCAGGTGCACTGTTTAGTTGCAAGTATGAGATCTCACTAATTTATGAAGGCACTAGTATGAAATTTCCTCTTAAAACTGCTTTGTGTCCCTTAAGTTTGGGTTTGTTGTGCATTCTAAAAAGTTTTTAATTTCTTTATTTCTTCCTTGACCACTAGTCATTGCATAGAGAATTCAGTTTCGTGAATTTATAGACTTCCTGTTGTTTCTGAAGTCCAGCTTTAATCCATAGTGGTCTGAGAAGATACAGGGGGTTATTTTTAGTTTTCTTGTATCTGTTCAGACTTGCTTTGTGACCAGTTATATGGTCAGTTTTGGAGACGATCCTGTGAGGTGCTGAGAATGTATATTTTGTATTTGTGTGAAATACTTTATAGATGTTAGGTCCATTTGAGGCATAACATCTATTCCATTATTTCTCTGCTTAGTTTGTGTCTGGATGATCTGTTAATTGACAAGAGTGGGGTTGATGTCTCCAATAATTAATGTGTGTTAAATGTGTGCTTTTCACATTTAGTGATGTTTCTTTTACAAATGTGGGTGCCATTGCATTTGGGGCATATTCAGAATGGAAATGTCATCTTGGTAGATTTTTCCTTTGATTAGTATGAAGTGTTCATCTATTTTGATTAATTCTGGCTAGAAGTCTATTTTATTAGATATTAGAATGGCTACTCCAGCTTGCTTCTTGTGTCCATTTGCTTGGAAAATCTTTTTCCAGCCCTTACTCTGAGATAATGCCTATCTTTGATGTTGAGGTGTTTCTTGAATGCAGGAAAAAGATGGATCCTGTTTGCTCGTGCCTTCTGATAGTCTATGTCTTTTTATTGGGGAATTGATTTTTTTGGGGGGGAGGGGGGAAGTCCACTGATGTTGAGAGATATTAAAAACCAATGGCTAATTCCTGCTTTTAATGTTGGTGGTGGTAGAGTATGTGTGAATTTCCCTTCTTTTGGTTTTGCTGGTGTAAATTTACTTCCTGTGTTATCTTGGGTGCAGTTAATGATTCGCATTTTCTATTATTTTCTGAAGGGCTGGATTTGTGGACATTGTTTAAATTTGGTTTTGTCATGACATACATTGTTTTCTCTGTCTATGGTGATTGAGAGTTTTGCTGTGAATAGTATAGTCAGAGCTCTCATCTGTAATCTCTTAGAGAGTGCAATAAATGTGTCCAGGACTTGCTGGCCTTTAGAGTCTCTGTTGAGAAGTAGGGTATAATTATAATAGGTCTGCCTTTATATATGTTACTTGGCCTTTTTTCCCTTGAAGCTTTTAATCTTTGCTCTATAGGTTTAGTGTTATTGTTTTGCAGGAGGATTTTTTTCTCTTCTTTTTTGATTCAATCTATTTGGTGTTCTATAAGCTTCTTACATGCATAGGCATCTCTTTAAATAAATTTTCTTCTATGATTTTGTTAAATATATTTTCTGGGCCTTTGAGCTAGAAATCATCTACTTCTATTCCTATTATTCTTACATTTGGTCCTTTCAGAGTGTCCCAAATTTCCTGGATGTTTTGTCTCAAAAACGTTTTAGATTGAACATTTTCCTTGACCAATTTATCAATTTCTTCTATCATATCTTCTACACCTATGATTTTCTTCCATCTCTTGTAGTCTGTTGGTGATGCTTGTACTTGTAATTTGTTCTTACCTAGATTTTCCATCTCCAGGATTCCCTCAGTTTGTGTTTTCTTTACTGCTTCTATTTATATTTTCAGGTCTTAAACAGTTTTTTTTCACTTCCTTTACATATTTGATTGTGTTTTCCTGTATTTCTTTTAGGTATTCCTGTATTTCCTCCTTAATGGTCTCTATCATCTTCATGAGAATTAAGGTCATTGTGCTCCTCAGGTGTGTTAGGATATTCTGGGCTTGTTGGATAGTTGGGCTCTGGTAATGCCACATTTCCCTGACTTGTATTCTTAGACTGACGTTTAGCCATCTAGATTTTGTAGTTAAATGGGTTTATATTTCTGAGTTTAGCTTTGTTGGATGGGTGTTGTTTTTTTTTTTTTAATGCACCCCTGCCCCCTTCATTTCTGTTTCCTCTCCACCTTCTGGTGGTCTGAGTGGCCTGGGATTCTGGTGACTAGTGTTTCTTCAGGCCTAGTAGGGTCTTTTCCCTGAAGTTTTTTGGCCTGTGTGGCTTCTGAGGTTTTGGATGGTAACTGTGCGTCTGGGCCCCTGATGCCAGAATGGCCTCTGGAAAAGCAGAGTTATGGGCCAGAAAATGGAGAAAAGGGGCACCAGGGTGCAGTTTATGGCTGTTGGGTGTGCAGACTGGAGAAGAGGGGTCTTACCTGATTGTCTGTGGTGCTGTCAGGTCTCCAGGAATTGTTTTTATTGGTTGAGTGGTTTTGAGACAGGACAAAATGATAGGACATACTTACAGACATGGGAAGAAAATATGCTCCTCACACAGTCTTTTTTTTTTTTTTTTTGAGCTGGGGACCGAACACAGGGCCTTGTGCTTGCTAGACAAGCGCTCTACTGCTGAGCTAAATCCCCAAATCCCCTCACACAGTCTTACTGAAGCCTATTGCCAGTAGAGTCAAGAATTCCAGAACAATTAACATTCAGTGCCAACATAGAGAAATTTTAGTATGTATCGAATTTTGTTAAAGGGTTTTTTTGCTTTGTTTTGGAGGGTTTTTTTTTTTTGTTGTTGTTGTTGTTTTCTTGGTTTTTTTTGTTTGTTTGTTTTTGTTTTTGTTTTTGTTTTTTAATATGTGGGAGTGTGTTCATATGCCCAGGAGACCAGAAGAGGGCACCAGACATCCTGGAGCTGGAGTTGTAGGTAGTTGTGAGCTGCTAATGTCAGCACTGGGACCTGAACAGGTCTTCAGAAAGAGCAGAGCACGCTCTTAACTGCTGAGTTATCTCTTCTTTAGAGCCTATATAGGGATTCATCAAATAAGAAGGTTCAAATAGCAATGAATCATTCTTAAAGTATAAGTGTATAAAACATTTCAGTTCCCACCTATAAAATTACATTCCTGGGAATATCACAAGAAATTTCATTTATAATAAAGGACATGTCTTAAACTCTGTACAACCCTTGCAAGCCCTGGTTTTATTTTATCAGATGGTAATTCCATCCAAAGCACCTCCAGTGCCACTGTATAATCTCATTAAAAAAAAAACACAGAGAAGGAAAGTTTCTTAACTATACTTGAGATGTAATGTGAAAGCAATCAAAATACTCTGACTACTGCTAAGTTACTCAAGGATGAATCTTCCCTGGGAAGCCCACGCACACTTGGGTATCATCATTTCCCTGAGTTGGTTCCCTGTCTTTTAGTAATCACTCATGCTTAAATTTTTTCTAAAATCTCTTTAATAAACCCCAACCCTGCTTCATACTGGCTCATTCTGGAATTCTTTTCCATAGCAAAACTAAGGATGTGGTTTTACTTGAGTAGAGGCACTTCCTAAAGGAGGGAACTTCTCAGGTAGCTGATGGCTGTTCTAGGCCATGTCTCTTACTATACTGCCATGAAGACTACAGAACTGCAGAAGAGAATATTTTCAAAGATGAATAACCACCACTTCGGTACAATCTATTAAAATATGTAAAACACACAGTAACAGTTCTGCTAGAGTAGCTCTATAATAGGAAAGTATATTATTTAACCTCTCATAGCACCACATTTGTTTCATTTCTAAAATGTTTTAACCTGTGATATTCTGGCATGTTTCCCATCACACCAATTTAACTCTTTTTGCAAACAGGTGACATTATTCTTATTAAAAACATTTTTCATATTATTATGATTTCACTCTTCAGGTAGCACATAACATACATTCCTGGCCATGTCTTTAAGAAAATAGTCATGGTTTCACACTGTAACACTAGCCCAGGCTGGCCTTTTTCAGCATCTAACATGTATGTATGTGTCCATGCATGCACACACATGCACACACACATATAGAAATCAGAAGACAAGTTGTGGGAGTTCTTTCCTTCTACTATGTGGGTTCTGGGGATCCCACAGTTCCTCAGGCTTAATAGTAAGTACTCTTACCTGCTGAGCCATTTCATCAGCCCTTATCAGTACATTTACTTGGACTTCCAATTTTGCCCTTCTCTTACCAAAAGTTTCTCTTAGAAGTCTCCTCCACCTGGCTGTTTCAGTTTTGATCAAGCTTTATACTCTTCCTACATTCTGATTCCTCTGTGTAGTTTTGATTATCAAGTGAATCCAGACATGAACCCATCTCTCCTGAACTCAACTATATTGGACTACACCAAACTATATCAAATCCTCCTACTTCAATTCCAATCTGAATTCTTTTGTTTACCCTCAATTACATCCAAAAGCTGCTCCTCCCTCTTTCTCAGTCTCAGACATTGAGTTTTTAAATGAGAAATGTGACAAGGCCTCAACAGATTCAAGATGACTGAAATAATCCCATGCACCCTGTCAGATCACCAGAGACTATGGCTGGTATTCAATAACAACAATAACAACAGAAAGCCCACATATACATGGAAGTTGAACAATGCTCTATTCAATGATAACTTGGTCAAGGAAGAAATAATGAAAGAAATTAAAGACTTTTTAGAATTTAATGAAAATGAAGGCACAACATACCCAAACTTATGGGACACAATGAAAGCTGTGCTAAGAGGAAAACTCATAGCTCTGAGTGCCTCCAAAAAGAAACAGGAGAGAGCATACATTAGAGCTTGACAGAACACCTAAATCGCCTAGTACAAAAAAAAAAAATACACCCAAGAGGAATAGAAGGCAGGAAATAATCAAACTCAGAGCTGAAATCAAGTAGAAAAAAAAAAAGGACTATACAAAGAATCAACAAAACCAGGAGCTGGTTCTTTGAGAAAATCAACAAGATAGATAAACCCTTAGCCAGACTAACCAGAGGCAGAGAGTGTATCCAAATTAACAAAATCAGAAATGAAAAGGGAGACATAACAACAGCATCTGAGGAAATTAAAAAAAAAATCATCAGATCCTACTACAAAAGCCTATATTTAACAAAACTGGAAAATCTGGAGGAAATAGACAATTTTCTAGACAAATAACAGGTACCAAAATTAAATCATGATCAGATAAACCATCTAAACAATCCCATAACTCCTAAAGAAATATAAGCAGTTATTAAAAGTCAACCAAAAAGAGCCCAGGACCAGATGGGTTTAGTGCAGAATTCTATCATACCTTCATAGAAGACCTCATATCAATATTGTCCAAACTATTCCACAAAATAGAAACAGAAGGAGCACAATACGAATTCCTTCTATGAAGCCAACAATCACTCTTATACCTAAATCACACAAAGGCCCGACAAAGAAAGGGAGCTTCAGACCAATTTCCCTTATGAATATCAATGCAAAAATACTCGTAAATAAAATTCTCGTAAACAGAATTCAAGAACACATCAAAACGGTCATCCATCATGATCAAGTAGGCTTCCATCCCAGGGATGCAGGGATGGTTCAATATATGGAAATCCATCAATGTAATCCACTATGTAAACAAACTCAAAGAAAAAAACCCACATGATTATTTCATTAGATACTAAAAAAGCATTTGACAAAATTCAATACCCCTCATGATAAAAGTCTTGGAAGAAACAGGAATTCAAGGCCCATACCTAAATATAAAGCAATATAAATATAAATAAAAGCAATATAAAGCCAACCAGTAGCCAATATTAAACTAAATGGAATCTTGAAGCAATCCCACTAAAATCAGGTACTAGACAAGGCTGCCCACTCTCTCCCTAGTTATTCAATATAGTACTCGAAGTCCTAGCCAGAGCAATCAGATAACAAAAGGGATACAAATTGGAAAGGAAGAAATCAACATATCACTATTTGCAGATGATATGATAGTATACTTAAGTGACCCCAAAAGTTCCACTAGAGAACTACTAAGCTTGATAAACAATATCAGCAGAGTGGCTGGGTATAAAATTAACTCAAATAAATCAATAGCCTTCCTCTACTCAAAAGATAAACAGGCTGAGAAAGAAATTAGGGAATGACACCCTTCACAATAGTCACAAGTAACATAAACTACCTCAGTGTGACTCTAACCAGGCAAATGAAAGATCTGTATGACAAGAACTTCATGTCTCTGAAGAAAGAAATTGAAGATCTCAGAAATTAGAAAGACCTCCCATGCTCCTGGATTGGCAGGATTTATATAGTAAAAATGGCCATTTTGCCAAAAGCAATCTACAGATTCAATGAAATCTCCATTAAAATTCCAACTCAATTCTTCATAGAGTTAGAAAGAACAATTTGCAAATTCATATGTAATAACAAAAAACCCAGGAGAGCAAAAGCTATTCTCAACAATAAAAAAACTTTTGGGGGAATCACCTTCCCTGACCTCAAGCAGTATTACAGAGCAATAGTCATAAAAACTGTATGGTATTGGTACAGAGACAGACAGGTAGATCAGTGGAATAGCACTGAAGACCTAGAAATGAACCCACACACCTATGGTCACTTGATCTTTGACAAAGGAGCTAAAACCATCCAATGGAAGAAAGATAGCATTTTCAACACATTGGAGTCCAGCATGTAGAAGAATGCAAATTGATCCATTCTTATCACCCTGCACAAAGCTTAAGTCCAAGTGGATTAAGGCCCTCCACATCAAAACAGATACACCCAAACTAATAGAAGAAAAAGTAGGGAAGAGTCTTGAACACATGGGCACTGGAGAAAATTTCCTGAACAAAACACCAATGGCTTATGCTCTAAGATCAAGAATAGACAAATGGGACCTCATAAAACTGCAAAGCTTCTGTAAGGCAAAGGACACTGTCATTAGGACAAAAAGGTAACTTACAGATTGGGAAAAGGTCTTTACCAATCCTACAACTGATAGAGGGCTTATATCCAATACAAAGCACTCAAGAAGTTAGACTCCATAGAGCCAAATAACCCTATTAAAAATGGAGTACAGAACTAAACAAAAAATTCTCAGGTGAGGAATATTGAATGGCTGAGAAGTACCTAAAGAAATTCTCAACATCCTTAGTCATCAAGGAAATGCAAATCAAAACAACCCTGAGATTCCACTCCACAACAGTCAGAATGGCTAAGATCAAAAACTCAGGTGACAGCAGATGCTGGGGAGGATGTGGAGAAAGAGGAACACTCCTCCACTGTTGGTGGGATTGCAAACTGGTACAACCACTCTGGAAATCAGTCTGGAAGTTCCTCAGAAAATTGGACATTGCACAACCTGAGGACCCATCTATATGTCTCCTGGGCATATATCCAAAAGATGCTCCAACATACGACAAAGACACATGCTTCACTATGTTCATAGTAGCCTTATGTATAATAGCCAGAAGCTGGAAGGAACCCAGATGTCCTTCAACAGAGGAATGGATACAGAAAATGTGGTACATCTACACAATGGAGTACAATGACTTCATGAAATTCATAGGCAAATGGATGGAACTAGAAAACATCATCCTGAGTGATATAACCCAATCACAAAAAACAAACAAACAAACAAAAAATCACATGGTATGCACTCACTGATAAGTGGATATTAGCCCAAAAACTTGAATTACCCAAGATGCAATCCACAGACCACATCAAGCTTAAGAAAAAGGACGACCAAAGTGTGGATGCTTCAGTCCTTCTTAAAATAGGGAACAAAAATATTCATAGGAGGCGATATGAAAACAAAGTTTGGAGCAGAGACTGAAGGAATGGCCATTCAGAGCCTGCCCCACCTGGGTATACAGCCCACATATATACATATGACACCAAACCTAGACAATATTGATGAAGCCAAGAAATTCATGCTGACAGGAGCTTGGTACAGCTGTCTCCTGAGAGGCACAGCCAAAGCATGTCAAATACAGAGGTGAATACTAGCAGCAAACCATTGTCCTGAGAATGGGACCCCTGTTGGAGGAATTGGATAAAGGATTGAAGGAGCTGAAGGGGCCTACAACCTCATAAGAACAATACCAACCAACCAGAGCTCCCAGTGACTAAACCACTACCCAAGATTACACATGGACAGACCCATGGCTCCAGCTGCATATGTAGCAGAGGATGGCCTTGTTGCATACCAATGAAAGAAGCTTTTGGTCCTGCCAAGGCTGGACCCTCTGGTGCAGGGAATGTCAGGGGGCAGGAAGAGAGAGTGGTTGGGAAGGGGGAACACCGTTATAGAAGAGTAGGAGGGGGATGTGATAGGGTATAACATTTGAAATGTAAATAAAAAATATCCAATCTAAGAAAAAAAAGAAATGATAGGAAAAAGTTTTCAAACAATCAAATAACAACCACAAAAAAATAGATTTCCACAGGAAAAAATGTGCAGAAAGCACAGATCTTTACAGTGTATATTTATAATAGCAATGAATTACAATAGCTGATTTATGATAAAATCCTAATAAGATTAATTTGATTCTATAGCAAGCAAAATAAAACTAGAAGCTAGAAGCTCATGTGTTAGAGTGTTCACACAGCAGACTAGTGGCACTCGATTCTATCTTCAACACACCACAGAAAGACTTAGAAGGCTTATGAAAATTCCTCAGGTAGGACTCCACCTAACAGTAGTATGTATATATTTAATATATTCTCACAGGCATGACTTGCAATCATGATATTTACATTTTTGCATAGATTATTTTAATAATTTTAATTTCTTTGGGATGATTTCATTTATATTTAATAAGCAAGGGTTAAATAATTTAAGGATTATCTTCAAATGAGTTCCCAGTAACATTTTTAGAAGCAAAATGTACTTCTGTCAGAAGACAGAATTTAAAAATAAATTATTCCAATATGAACTTTAAATAACATAACAGTTTAGAGACTTGATTCTGATAATACATGCCTATGAACTTAAACACACTTATATATTGTTTTCTGTAGGATAGAAAGCAACAGAATGAATACATTTCCATAGGATGTAAAACACATTTTAGAGAAATATACATATTGGATTATATAAATGCAAATTCAATAGATTATCAGTTAAAATTTTATTACTTAGTAATAGATGCTAGAACCAGTTTACAAATCATGTGGTTGTGGTAGCAAAAGTGACATGAAGGAACTCAACCCTCAAATGTTTAATAAATAAAGTGTAGTGATTCATTAAATATGGTACCTGCAGGGTCAAAAATACCAGTATTCCAATCCAACTTTAACTGCGGTCTTGTAGACAACCTAAATAACTAGGCAGGCAAGAAATTCTAGCATCACACTATATAGGAACCACTGTAGAAACTAACAGTTAACTGTGCACAAAGTTCAATGGCTCTAAAATATTGTATGGTCTTAAAGGATCAGTTGAGAAATCAGTTAACCATCTTGGTATCATTTTGGTTGCTTTGTATAACTTCAATAATTTTCCACAATTGCCGTACTCTAATGAGGTTATATAAACATAAATGTTGTCTTTTTCTTAGTAAATTATTTATATGTACTTTATGGAATTGTTTATTGAACTATTCATAGCATTTTAATGTAAAAATTAATATGAATTCCCATCATATACATTACTTCAAAATTCAGTCTTTCTGTGGGGCTGTAGTATTACTACATAGTGATGTGTCATCTCTGCCATTGTACCCTTGAAGCAGAAAGGTAGTAACAAAAATTGTCAGTTTTACTATAACCAGACACAAGAATACAAGACACCTAAGACACATATTTAAAGATAACTAATTATTTAGGCAATACCTTCAATGGGTTTTGTTTTCATTTGATTTTCCACTAAGGCAAAAGATAGTCATCTCCTTTTTCTTGGATTAAATTAAAATAAAATGGTGCTCATTTCATAAAAGGTAACATCAATATTAGGACAATGTTTTTTTTTCTGGCAAATCTATGCCACGTTTATAATAATTAATGTTTAAAATTATGTATCCTGAGCAAGAATAAAAATAACAGTTTTGACTAAAGAATAAAGTTCCTTCATTGTTAAACACTTTTAAAATGCAACCATGGAACAAAATCAGTAAGAACAGAATTCAGACTTCTGATGTCCACAGCAAACCTGAATACTTTCGGCAGAAATAAAACACTTAAGTAGATTATACACAACAGTAAAAAGCATCAGAAATTGATGCATCTGGGTTTTGTTAAGTATAACAAAGGTCCTCAGTCCTTCACGGATGAAGCTAGGAGAACCACATGGAACAGTATACTGCCACGAGCAGAAATCATTCAGAAAGGCCATGATAAATTCCTTTTTGGATTAAGCATAGAAGTTTGTTTCTTGCCCCATCCCACCCCCAAACAAAGACATAGAAGATATATTTGGAAATACCCGAGGTATCCTGTTTTCATAAAAGAATTATGGCCACTTTGAAAACCAAAGTCACTTGACTTTTCTGTGTTAGCCCTCCCTCCTTCCCTCCATCCCTCCCTCCCTCCCTTCCTCCCTCCCTCACCATGACAAACGAGAGCTCACTACCCAGCAAAGCAGCATTATGACACACTATTTACACACCAGTGAAGGCTTGGAGAAGGCTCTGCAGCATCACTCAACTGCAGAAAGCTCTAAGGTCAGTCTCTAGTCTGTAATCAAAGTGCTTAGGAGTGAGAACTACCAGGGTAGCAAGGATCCCCTCACAGTATTAAGGCCTGTCCACATGGGAATGGTCAGTTGAGAATCAGTACGGTGAGCATTAGGTAACGACCCTGGGAAGAGCACCCCAGGCTTCTTCAGCATGAGTTTTCTTTTCATTCAAACATTTGTTCTTCCTCTTCATCTGCTTCTTCAATGACCTGAATCTCATCTGCCTGAGGTAAGGAGGCATTATCCACCTGCAGTTTGTTCCCCTCAGCTTTACATTTTTCTTCCTCTTCTATGATTTCCTTCCAGATCTTGTGGTTTTCAGTGAGGTGGTGCATTAGTTGGCAAAATATTCGCCGCCTGCCTTTCCTTCTTTGTGGTTCTGTGAAATATAAAATAAACATTTATACCAAAGCAAATAAAACCCAATCACTCATTCAATAAATGGCTAAGTACCCATTACATAAGCTCTAAGGTTATAAATGTGGACATTTATAAGAAAAAATTATCCACACTATGGAAATCACATCCTAACAGAACAACATAGACAAAGCTATGAGTGATAGGGGTTGTCTTGGATAGAAACAACATAGAGACAAGGAAAGAGAATACTGGGTTGGAAGAGAAGCTGAAATTTAAGAGGAAAATCATAATAATCCAAAGTTTAAAACTCGTTTGTAATGTCTCAATGTAGTAAATTAAATGTAATTACCAGTATTTGGGGAGTATTATTTTGAAAAGTCAGTCAACTGACCCCAAGTTGGCATAAGATTCTTCTCTGCCTTGCTAACCCCAAACACAGGCATTTGTGTCAGAAGTGTGTAAGGTACTTATACAAGTAGAGCCCCCTGAAGAATACTGGCTGGAGGACAGCATCAACAGAGAGGTACCTCCACTAAATAAAAACAAAATTCCCATTATGTTATAGTCTTGATTCCTAGTAGTCTTAGGAAAAAAAGTGTCTAGCTAGGTATAATTTAAACCTTACTTTAAAACAAAGAGGAAGTGGCATTTCATTAACAGTTTCAAAGACCAGATTTAATTTTTTCCACTTAATTTCATTGTCTTATTCAAAATATATGTTGCTCTGTAACTCATTCTTAATATCAAAACCTTAGTTCTTCTCTCAGGCCAAAGGCCCTATCCTCCTTTTCTCCACGCTATCTTGACTTCTTTCCTGAGTTCATGGGAGGGTGCTGGGAAGTCGTGCTCCCCAGGTGTTTGGATGTTTGAAGAGGGTGAGATGAGGAGTCTAACTGCTAGGACTCACTTGAGAGATGCTCAGATGAGCATTCACTGGAGGACAGCATCTTAGAAAATGCTCCTTTCATTAAATAAGTTTCCACTGTATTATAGTAAACCTTACTCTTCAACCTGAACACTTAGATAGGAGTTACTCTACATATCTGTACCTAAGATGTAAAAATCTAAATACAAATTAAGTGAACATTTGTAATTAGTAGCAATAATCAAAACAGTTGCCTTACTAGGATTTAGATTGTCTTCTGTTTCTTCATCATCTGAATCTAACTCATCATCATCATCATCATCATCATCATCATCATCATCATCATCATCATCATCATCACTTTCTGTATCATCACCCTCTTCCGCTTCTATCCACTGACCAGGCAGCAAGCCAGCAGCATCATAGGAGTTGCACAGGGGACCCACAATGTGGGTGATAAATGATTCTTGGAGTTTTGCTAGTTGAGGAGAAGAACGATCCATGAAGGGACTAATAGGTAGACCCAGGGTTGCTTCTTCATCTCCCTGAGAATTTCAAAAAGAAAAAATGCATTTATAGCTACTAAAAATATAACCATTAAGTTTTACTGTTAATATTATCTTGAGGGTTTTTTCTTTTTATTTATTTTTTGTGTTTTGAGAAAAGAACCTCTCTACATAGGCCTGACTACCCAGGAACTCGCTCTGTAGAGCAGGCTGGTCTTAAATTGACAAGAGATCCACCTGCCTCTGCCTCCTGAGTCTTGGGATTAAAGGTGTATGCCATCACACCTGGTATCTTGAGGTTTTTAAAAACAGAGTCTACATCAAAATAGTCTTTACACAAAACATTAATGGCTCAGTGATTACTGTTAGGATGGAGTGTAGCTTGATGGTAGTGTAGTCAGCTGGTGTTCCTGAGACCTCCATCAGCTACTAGCAGAGGGGGAAAAAAAATCACCTTGTCTTTTCTTCATTTGAGAAATCTTAAAAATTAATTCTCATATTTGTTTATATGAACTAGTACAGTTGATATTTACTGAACATGAAAGATATATTTTAAGGTAAATAGTAATAATTTTACTCTCAATCTACAACATTCTATATATCAACATTGTTTATAATTAATAAACTAATGCTAAATTATTTGATTTGGAGTAACCAATGACAGTTTAAGGTAACATGTAAATGCATTTTCTATTCTAATTCTCAGTGATAACAGGTTACACAGTATGGTATTTTGTAACTCCAAGGGTGCCAAAGACAATGTACCTTTATAATAAACCATGGGGTAAATATGCATGGCCTGACAAGCTCACCTTCATTAGTGCTATTTTCTAAGACAGAGGAATTTTAACGTTGTAAGCATTTGAGTATTCATGGCTATTAGGGCCAAGGATTCCAAAGGAATATAGTATAGTGTGTGGTATTTGATATTTTAAAGATAATGAAATTTGGTTTGTAGGATAATCAGCTGTCTTCAACACTATGGGGAACCACCCTCAAAATGGTACAGACTCTGCAAATGGGTAGGAATCTTTGAAAGCCAAGGTTTTAAAAGATATAAAAGAACAGTATAATTATAACTCATCTTAGAAAGCCACTTGCAACTTCTGAACTCACGTCTATCCTTTCATTTATTTTCTGTCAGCACTCCTGCTCCCACAGATGCTTCTAATGCAAGGACAGTCTTTCTATAACAAACTTGAAAATGTCTTTTAATGATTATGTTCTGACAAGACCATAAAATTCCTTAAAAACTACTTCATTTGGTCCTTCCCACTTCTTACCAGAAGCTGAAGATGTGAGAAGCTGCACTTCAGCATCTTTACAACCGTGTTTAAGGACTTCCTTCAGTAGCTTCCTGTTTGGACTCTCATTTTGGGGTGTTACAGAACCTTCAATGTCTCTTATTCTGTAGTCATCATATTGCTGGCCACTGGGAGTCTGACCATGTTCCAATACTGGCAACATAAATTGCACTTGGGAGTTTGGGGTTTTTTATTTGTTTATTGTTTTTGTTTTTTGTTTCTTTTTAGTTTGGTTGGGGGTGGAAGGGTGGGAGGATAGACCTGGGAGGAAGGAGAAGCAAGTGTGATAGGATTCACTGTATGAAATCATCCCTAATATTATGTTGGGGACAAAAACTACTTCGTTTGGAAATCACCTCTTTTTGAAAGTGACCTTGAAGACCAAAGTCTATCCTTATTTATCCTGCCAAAAGTTTAATCAACTCATTTCAGACAAGTAATAAGCTATGTATTTTTGTTTGCTACTTTAAATGTTAAGCACCAGTGGTTAGAGAGATGGTTCAGTGGTTAAAAGCACTGGCTGGTCTTTCAGAGGACCCGAGTTCAATTCACAGAACCCACATGGCGGCTTACAACTGCCTGTAATTCCATTTCCAGTGGATATAAAGCCCTCTTCTGACCATTACAAGCACCAGGCACATACATGGTGCACAGACAAACACATGCAGGCAAAACATCCATACACATAAAATAAATTAAAAAAAATATTAACAGCAAAGATAGAACTGAGAAAACACTAAGAGCTAGGGTCCACATAACATCGAGCCCCTTTCAGGGCAACTCTTATGCTTCCTGTAGCAATGGAGGCCCCAAAGGGCTTCTTCATATGGCAGCTCTTCAAAAGCCTGACAGTCTCATGTTTCATCTTACCTGCTCATAAAACTCATTCACAATGCCTTCTGTCCATCTCAAATGGAGATCCCGATCTTTTGCTGGGCCGTTGATATCTGCTAATTTGATGCACACCTGGCAGACTAAGAGTCGATCGTTTTCACTGCTCCATTCTATACCGTTACTATTTACATCATTGGCCTATTTTGGACAAACAGAATTGTTTTAGGTACTGAGGACACAGAGTTGCTAATATTTGTTTGTTTTTAGCAACTGCCTTAAAATTGTTTTCTGTCAAAAGGACAGGGAGAAATTTCAATAGCTGCTTCCTTAAAATCAGAATATACTATAAATATGGACCTATGTGGTAAAATGCCCTACTGAAGTAATAATAAGATTTTCTTTCAAAGGCAGCATAGCTTCTTATTTTAAAAAAGCCAACTTTGGTTTCATTATTTGTGATTATCACAGAGAATAATAATGTATATGTAGGTATGTATGTATATATAAATGTAATATATATTAAATATATGTACATATAAATCATAAGAATTATAACTAATTCTACCTAAAAGAAAGGGCACATCAAAGAGATAAGGAAAAAAATCTGTTCTAGCAGCAACAGGTGGTAATACAGTTCAAAGACACAAGTCTTAGAAGCTCAACTCATAGTCTAAATCTGAATTCACAAGGATATTAACTTAGCATTTAACCTATTCAAGGCCATCTCTTTTTCTATAAATAATTGGTGGTAATCTTGTCATACACCTCTATAAAGATAAATCAGTGCCTGGTTGATAATAAAGGCTAATTCATAAATATTAATTAGCATTATTTAAGTAAATGAAAATATCATTATTAGTTGGGCACATTTAGTATACTTTTTACTTCATCTTGGAGGAATCAGCACTTCCTATCAGCCAGAAATAAAGACTCGGTATAATTCTTTCAAGAAAGTAAAGCAATGATCCTCAATTTTTTTCTATTCCATGGGACACAATGCCATTATCATTGTTGTCAGAGCAGATTAGTGATTCTAGACTCCACAGTGAATATGAATTCTCTAGGTGAAGGGGCCCTGAGCCGATCGTCCCCATCCCACAGCACAGAGACTAAATACATATGGCAGTTTTAATAGATATTTGGGGATGAGAAATGTTTTGTCACACAGAAGAGACACTGCTCTTCTGCCATGTCAGCAGCAGAAAATTACTAATACAAAGGTGTGAAAGTTGTGGCAAAGAAGACATAAAATGACATCTTAGAAACACAATTTTAATTTAATAAAATGTCTCACTTGACACTGAGACTCAAATTTTGCTATAAACACTTTGGATATAATTATTTGGTTTCTTGCTATTTGAAATAAAAAGCCACATTAAAATACATCTCCCTATCAAAAGAATGCATAGCAAGCAACAGTATTTTAAGACATATTGACATAATAATAAAGTTTATTTAAACTAGTATATTATTTAATATCAGCTATTTATTCTTACTTCATATATTATGTAATTCCAACTTAACATTAAAAACCACTTTTCATCTATAACACTAACAACAATTTTCCTTTTTAAAATCAGGCACTAGTTTATATAACAAACCTTGGCATTAAATTCAGCAAGGAAATCAAAATGTTTTTTGAGATCTGTAGCAAGGATTGCTTCTATGACTAAAAATCGAAAACGCTTGAATTCCATGTGATCAAGGTTAAGGAGGAAGTTGTATTCTGGGCGAGAAAGATACAGATTCCACGCTGATGCGGCATGATGATTTTCTAGAACAGATCTGTCATTGTATAAAACTGCCTAAAGAGAATAAAGAAAAATGAGACATGCATCTCACACTGGAACTTTAATCACACACAGTCAGAAACAATTCGGAACACTGAATACCTACTACAAAATGAGGCACAGTAACAGGATTTTAATATCTATGATGAAAGGTTGTTAATATTTTAGAGACATAGACCAAAGTGCAAAGAGGCTAAGGACACCTTTCCTTCTGATGTGCACATCTAAAATAAAATATTTGTCTTCAAACACTCTGCTATACCATGATGCCTCCCAAATGATTAAATGAATAAAAGGTATTTTTGAAGTAAATATTCAAGTTGTAAAGTTTCTAATAAAAAATTTATTGGGATACAGAACAGGGTTAGGGTACAGCTCTGTTCTGCAGCAGTATAGAGTTAACTAAAGAAGAAATGGTGCCCCAGGTAAGCCAGAGACCCGCGTGTCTGAGGACACAGTCTATATTCCCATCCTGACAGTGCCTGAGTGGTAAGAGATAAATAAGCATGTAACAGGTACCATCACAAATCTCTCGAATTCAACAGTATGAGCTTGCTTTTCTCTACCTCATACCAGTGCAAGGCCCTGAGAGGCATTCAGAACCGGTAGAACTTAGAGTTTATGTTTCTACCAGCTCTAAAACTAAACATTTTCAAAATTACTAAAGAAGCAGTAACTAAATTCTTTTAAAAAAATTCCATATCAAGTTGTGTCAAAAGGCAGGGATTAAGAAGCAGAAACAAAACTCTGTTCTTGTTTTCCTGATCCTTACTGCCTAGTGGGAAAGGAAGGCAGAAAACCAGGGGAAGCAGTATTAGGCAAAACACATGTGAGTTTGATTCCTATAACTGTGATCTGAAAACTAGAGCCTAGACGTGAGCATGCCTGCACGCCGCCATTAGACCCGTATGTATATAGAGTCCTCCTACTAGAAACTTCAAATACACAGGAAAAAAATAAGAACAGGTTGTGGCAGGCCTGAGTCAACTGTTGTGTTGTAAACAGCCTTTCTCTGGGGTCACACTGACTGCTGAGTCTCTGAAGGAGAAGAAACTGCAAGAATATGAATGGGGTGGGTGGAGGTCTGTTCCCTAGCTGAGTGCCACGTACTACACGTCTATACTGAGACCTACTTTCCTCTGAAGTACTGATGCCTATACTAGTAACTCATCCTCTCCAGGAAGCTTCCTCCAATTAAGAGATGACTCCTCTGCCTGGAGGAAAATGCAGGACTTAAGTACTGGGCTTGCCTTTGAAAAGGCCTGTTGGTTGCCAGTTCTTCTTTTTTTTCACACGCTAGTTTCCTTAACACAGGAGTTTGCTTTATTACCCACTCCTCACCATGAGTTACATCCATACAGGCCCAAAAGCAATGTGACCCACTGACGTAAATGGAAACTTTTAAAATGATGAGCCAAATAAACCATTCCTTTTAAAATGATGATTGCTTTAGGTATTTCATCAGAGTAACAAATTTTTTTTTAGAAACATCCTTTTTATATTAAGTTGTCTCTTTTTACCCTTAATATCACAAATTTTTGTTCCAGTGAAAAACTTTGTGTTATACATACTTATTAATGTAAATGGGTAAACATGTGCCTGCAAATGCATGTGAAAGCCAGAGGTTGATAGTGTCTTTTCTTGATCACTTTCTATCTTTATTTTTGTTGGCAGTCCCTCAGTGAACACTCTAAAGCTCACTGTTTGGATAGACCAGCTAGTCAATGGACTTCAGGGACACCCCACTTCGCAATCCCTTGCCCAGTTCTGGGGTTATAAGAACATGGTCACTGTTGTCCAGCTTTTTAACATGAGTTCTAGGGATCTTAGTTCCTCGTGCTTTGGACACAGACACTTTTAAGACGTAAGCCCTCTTCCAGCCCCAGAGGGATGAACTTCTATCTTCATTCACACAGCTCAGGAACACGTGTGAAACCAGAAATCAAATACAAACCTCCTGGTATCAGATCTAGTGCTTTTTTCAAAGAATTATGATTTAGCAAATAAGTAAGTCAATCAAAGTGATGTGAAGGTTAGAATGGCCTCTGAATCTGTAGAATGAGACTGCAAATATGTAACCGTGGGCAGGTAGTTTCTCCCAAATATCACAATGTGCGCAAATCTTATATTCATATTCTCTCTCTCTCTCTCTCTCTCTCTCTCTCTCTCTCTCTCTCTCTCTCTCTCTCTGTGTGTGTGTGTGTGTGTGTGTGTGTTTCTCTCTCTATCTCTAACACATACACTTCGACTTGAGATTAAAAGAATTTTTCTTCTGCATTTATAACAGATGGCCTAATTGAACAAGACAGAAAGAGGAACAGAAAGTGGCTACCAATGATAAAAGGAACTAAAGTTAACACTGAATACTAAAGTGAAGAGAGATGAATTCATCAGAAACAGTAGCAAGTCTCTATGTAAGGCATACAGTTAGAAACATACATATCACACTGCAGCAGTCTGCAATACAAATATCTCAAACCACATTAAATTCTTCTACAAACTATGTTTAGTTACACGGTCTCATGTTTAAAACTACGGCAGTTAAAGTATTCATGCTGGGAACTCATTCTACTTTATTTAGATTGTGATATGACCCTAAAAGAGTTTGATACTTTATCAGCTATATTCCTTCCATATAAAATACTATACCAAAATAAATTATTGTCTATCTTTGATCACATTTGTATTTACATATTTGTTTGTGTGAGATGAGGATACATTTGCATACCATGACACATGTGTGAAGGTCTGAGGACTGCTTTTAGTAACCAGTTCTCTCTTTCTATCAAGTAGGCCTCAGAGATTAAACTCAGGTTGTCATGCTTGGAGTGAGGTGCCTCTACCTGGTAAGGCGTCTCACCACCCCAAGAAAAGAAACTGTTAGTACACTAACATGTTCACAGCTAAAGAACAGAAGGTAAAGATATTAAGATAAATCATAGGAGAAAACCAAAAAGAATAAACCATTAAGGCTTTCTTAAGCTATTAAAACTTTTATCTATGCTATAGACCCAGTTAGAAAGAACAAAGATCCAATCAGAGTTTTAGATAAAAGACAAAAATATTTCAATCAAGATCTAGAATTCATGAAACATGGAGTTATTCTTTTTATAGCTGAAGAAACTAATTTTTTAAAATTTCCTTTGCATTCATCATCATGTGCTTTCATCAGTTAAGCACAATGAAGGGTTTACAGAAAACATGACTCACAAGAAAGACAGACTGATATGGCATGGGTTATAAACAACTTTTGGAATTATTCTTAAGCTTCTGAAAAATTCTTTACTACCTGAGGTGCATTTGTAGCCACTAGGAATGCATTTGTTCTTCCTGGGTGATCATAATCGTGCATGGCAGCTGCCACATATAAAGCCATCAGTTCTAATGCAGGAATGTTTGAAGACAGGCAGCCATAACTCTTATCTGGAATACAGCAACTCTTCGAAGAAAGGTAAGCAATCTGTCCAGAACTAAGTCTAGCATCTGAATCTGTGTGGCAATAAAGAGTAAACAAACATTAGCATGTAACTTCCTGACAATTATGCTAAGAATGGAGTTTCTCCTAAGTAGCACCAGTATTAATTTATGGAAGTGGACTCAAAGGACTTAAGAATATACTTTCCCATTGTTTATCTTGCAGGACACTGGAGAATTCTGGCACCAGGTTGATGCTTTTCAGACTAATAAATTCACAAAAACTTTAAGTTTATAATTTTCTAAACGTTTGCTTTTAAGGGTTAAACAGAGTAATCATACAAAATACTAGCACCAAGAAGAGGAAGTCGACAAAGTCCTGCCTATAACCAAGAAGCTACTTGTAAATGAAACCTCCTGGGAAAGGGAAAATCAATTTTCTCCAATGGTGTATAAGTAAGTATGCCAATCACACTCCAGAACAGGCCCTATGCCCAAGGGTAGTTAACTAAAACTAAAACAGACTAGTGTGTGTGTGTGTGTGTGTGTGTGTGTGTGTGTGTGTGTGTGTGTGTGTGTGTGTGTGTGTGTGTTGTCTTGTTACCTTTGACTAATTTTCTTTTTTCAAAGTTTGTTTTGATTTTCCTTTTGTTGTTTTTTTCTTGTTTTTAGAGAGAGAAAGAAAAGAGAAAGAGGGAAAGAAGGAACAGGTAGTTGGGTAGGTAGGGAGGTGAGGAGGATTTGGGAGGAAGGGGGAGAGGGCAAAGAATATGATCAAAATATATTGAATGAAAAACTAAGTATACATAGTAGATATAGAAAAGGATCTAAATGGATAAAACTTAGGAATAAAATTTGATTTAGAAACAATATGAACATGAGGAAATTTAATGTGTCACCAAACTAAGCTCTTCAATAGAAATGCTACTTTTCAAAATTCATCCAGAAGAACTGCTTCACTTTCTGTACTGACTACAATTTCTCTTCCCCTTCCTCTCCCTCCTATGATGCTCTTTACAGTGGAACAAAACAAAAAATATGAGCATATGAAGGCCTGAAAAACTGAGAACTACTTGGGTACCACTCCTCAGTTTCCTTCTGATACAAACAGTGTGTTCTTCCTTCTCCGTGATTCTAGTTCCTAATACCTCACTATATCTTTATATTAGCTAAGACTAAATGGTCAAACTATCATTGTTGCTAAAGAGACTGGAAGAAATGACAGAATGTAAAAGGAGTTATAGCAGGCAGCATATAAAATGCAAGGTAAGAAATATGAGATGTCCTCAGTTGTGCTCATCAGTTAGAAATATGCCTTGTCAAAGTCCAAATGATTTCTTCATCATAATTTGAGTCAATATATCACAAGGATTTTTTAACATGATGACTTTAAAGTATAAATGATAGTTTAATTTTATTCATTATTTTGTTAATTATTTTCATATTCAATATATATTTTCAATTATATTGCATTTTAGAAAACTGTACTTTTAACACTCCTTACAACAATTGTTTAAAACAGTTAAATATACAGACAGGGATTATGTAGGCAAACTGTTACAAGCAAAACTTTAATTATGAATATCATGGTCAATACCTTGAATATTTCCGTGTTATAGCCACCGTGGATTTCCCCTTAAATTACAAACTAAATTTTAAAATTCAAGGACAGCAAAATATACCCCTATTAAACTAAAAAAAATTAGTTAAGAATAGTGATACAGGCCTATACATGCCAGCACTTTAAAGTTCAAGTAATAAATAAATCTTATTATTTTGGGTAATAAGATACTGTGTTAAACAAATAAACAAAACAAACAACAAAAATTTAAAAATGAAACAAAACAAAAACTCAGTAATTACTTGAAACTTAGACAGTAGATTCTTGATAATAGCAGTACATATAGCAGAACATAAAGAAGGCAATGTTTTACAAATTGTTCTGCAGATTCAACACTATATATAATCAAAATCCAGGCTGACTTTTTTAACATAAAAATGTAAACTGAACATACAAGTAATGTATAAATACAAGAGACTGAATGGCCAAAATCACCTCAAAGGAAAAGAAAATAGAACATTACAACACTGAGAACTCATACTTCCTAATTTCAAAGCTTACTACACAGCTCAAGTGATAAAGACATGTGGTATTATTATAGACATAAACACAAATAAATGAAGTAAAACTGAAATTCCTGTCTGATGCTTCTGGTTGTTGATTTTCATTCAGGATGCCAAGAGACTACTGAGAAATGGCTATGCACTATGTATGACACTGGGGACTTTCTCACATGTTAACTCATGTTCACAGCATTTTTATAAGGTAAACTCACTGATATCATTGCATTTAGGAATCCACTATATTTAAAATGTTTGAAGAACTTTTTAGTAGATGCTACTAAGAACTCAGGATTGTAGCTCAGTAGAATGCTTGACTAGCACCCTCAAGGTCCTCAGTTCTTTTCCTGACAATACAAGAGAGGGGAAAGGGGAGAGGGAGGGAGGGAGGGAGGTAGTGAGGGTGGGAGGCAGGGAGGGAGGTAAGGAGAGAGGGAGGGAGGGAGGGAGAGAGAGAGAGGCTACTGAGACAACTGGATATTGACACATAAAATAATATTGTCCTCTTTGTTATACCACATCTCAGAATTACAAATAGATCACTAAGCTTAACTATAAGTAGTATGAAATGCGGGCTGGAGAGATGGCTCAGCGGTTAAGAGCACTCGACTACTCTTCCAGAGGTCCTGAGTTCAATTCCCAGCAACCACATGGTGGCTCACAACCATCTGTAAAGAGATCCAATGCCCTCTTCTGGTGTATCTGAAGACAGCTACAGTGTACTTATATATAATAAATGAATAAATCTTTAAAAAAAAGAATTATGAAATGCTTTAAAGAAAATATATACCCACATGATCTTAGGTTAAGGAAAGACTCCCCAAAATAAGACACAAAAAAGCATGAGCAAACCATAAGAAATTAGATGTATTTCGGGCATAGGAAAAAATACCATATATTGGTCACTGGCTCAGAAATCAAACCATATCTTATGTGACAGCCCTCTAATTCCAAAACAATGTTTATATCCAACAAGTGCCACATTGGAGTTTGTAATGTGCCATCACATCATTAACTCAGTCTGGCTGTGTGGTGGTATGATTTTGGAGAGATCAATAATTTCTATGGACATAGAAAAAGCCATCCTTAAGATGGCTTTTGTTTTATATAGGAAAATGAGTTATTTGACCTGGCGTAGTACTGTCTATAATAACATAATAAATAAAGCACCTAGCAAACTCATTAATGATGACAGTGAAGGCAACTCTGTATCTGAGGAAAGAATGCTTTGTCAGCCTGGTGCAGTAGTACACGACTTTAATCCCAGCACTTTGGAGGCAGAACCAGCCCAGTCAATAGAGAGTTCCAAGACTGACAGGGCAACAAAGAAACCCTGTCTCAAACACAAACAAAAAAAACAACAAAAGACTAATCAAAAAAAAAACAAAAAAAAACTAATCAAACAAACAAACAAGAATACTTTATCTTCCACAAAGAAAGAATCCACTTTAATAAACCTACCACTAGACATGGCTGGATCCCCCAGGGAATGGTGTCAAATTGAGGGCTTATCTTTGGTCTCTGCTATTAGCATGGTGAGTATTCAGCAGAGAACTGAGCCAAGCCAACGTCAATAAGAAAAAGCCCAGGACATTGAGGCTGTACACATACATGCTTTACTCTTACTATATCTGCTACTATATTCATAAGCCTACTGAATGAGAACTGGAGTACAAAAGGTGAGGGATTGATAATTAAAATGGGAAGACATTATTTTGTCCAGCTGATTACTGAAAACCTCCACAGCAAATAATGTTAGGTAATTTTGTCAATTTTCTCATGGAGAAGAGACAGTTTGCTACCTGCTCACATAGAAAGTCAATATCCCCCATTCAATACCTCCCCTACAATTCCTTGCTAATTTTCTAATCTTCTCTATCTAACAATGACTTCAGATCCTTTCTCTAAACTTTTCTTTTTATTGACCAAATGAACAAGAGTCTCTTCTTAATGCTGTATTCACTGGTAATTTTACTGTTCCCTACTATCCAATCAACAGACTCCCTTGTCTGAGCCTATAAAGTTAAACATATCTATTTTGAGAAAGCAGACAAAGATCCATCTGTAAGCCTAGCCTTTTGGCCCCCTTCAGTTTGCTGGTTCCAGCTTTCCTATGAGGCTATAAAAAGGTATAAAGAATGAAAGGACCAGAGAGTCCTAAGTAATTATCAGCACATCATTTAGTAACCTAGTTTCTATGGCCATTTTTCAAAATGCACCAGAATACAGTAATACTCTATGAACAAAAAGAGAAGAGCTATCTGAGGAAGACAGCTTGATTTTATCTAAAAAGTTATAGATTTATATATTATAATTCCCATTCAGTGCTCTACAGAGGCTCCATAAAAGAAACCTATCTGCAAAAGATGCCATGAGCACAGGTAGATTGGCCAGTCATCTTGAAATGCAACTTACACAAGTGGAAACCATTTCATGTAAGTCCTCATACTCTGGGTATCACATAAAATTCATCTCCTTAAGTGTTAAAGGACTGTGGTATTGGGATGGAATTAATATTCAGATGTGGTAACTTTGCCATCAGAACTCAAAGATCCTTCTAGGTACTGATTTTCAAATTCATCAGCTGTCCACTATTTTGCAGGCAAAATCTTAACTGAGTTTAGAGCCCTCCCTAGAAAACTCTGCTGAGTAGAGAGACAATTTCTCTCTTTCTCACCTCTGTCTCTGTCTCTCTCTCTTATCCTCTCTTGGTCAATCTGTCTTTCTAGCATCTGAACTAACCCTTATTGAGAATCTAAGATATTCATTGATTTATTTGACAGACAGACACACAGAGAGAGAGAGAGAGAGAGAGAGAGAGAGAGAGAGAGAGAGAGAGAGAGAGAGAATGTGTGTGTGTGTGTGTGTGTGTGTATGTGTGTGTATGTGTGTGTGTATGAATGTACTCACGAGTTCTGGCAAGGCCAAAAAAACCCCAAAAGGTGCCTTGGAGCTGGATTGTGAGCCCCCCAACAGGAGTGCTAAAAATGAACCTGAAGAACAGCAGGCACTCTTAACTGCGAGTTCTCCAGCACACATGCATGACTTCTTAGTCAGCAGGAGCTACTAAACATTATGTCCCCAGTGTTACAAGTAAGAATGTGTAACTCTGTATTCCACACAAAATCTACTCTGGTGTATATATTTTACTAGAGTATTTCATGACCATAAGTTCAAGTAAGAGACACAGGAACTTTATAATACATGAAGCTAATTTAAACAGTGATGGATAGTATTAACTTGTTGAAACACAATTTACAATGTTTGTAAATATTACATAAATACCCCTATGAAAATATTAACTGTATCCCTTTTGTTTGGTATTATTGTATATTTTAAATACACATAATAGACCTGAAACAAAAAGTATCAAAATATCCAAGATAATATCTATCTCAGTACACTGAGAAGAGAGGTAACATGCTACACACTGGATCATGATCTAGATCTTAAGATGTTAACAAGTTTAAAATTTTATATCATGTTAAGCATTGTAACTTACACAATCCTTTATGTGTACCAAAGCCTAATTAAAGAAATTTTTAGAGATTAGATGTACTTATATAAGACAACTTAATTTATTATTTCTAGTTACATAATTAAAATAAATATTTGTAGGAGGAAGTACCTGCTTTGGTTTCTGTTTCATGGTTATTATGGAGCTGCTGTAAGCCAGGAATTGGTCGTGTTGTCAAATACCAAACAGCATGTAGGACATCTGTGGCATGCACACGATTGTGATCTGAAGTTAACAAAATACTTGATTATAGCATCATTCTGTTTAGGTTTGGCATAAGACATTTGAAAGTGAAGAAAAATTTCTAGTTATACTATATCCCAACAAATAAGGTATTTCACATAATTTTATTTTAAGATATTCTGATATAGTAAAAGTACTCTTTTAATATAAAAAAGGTACTCTTTTCAAATAAAGTACAAAAACATAGTAAAGGCCCAAAGAATATACAGGAAGACAAAGATAACTGAAAGGTATTGAAAAATTATTGAGATCTCTGTTGTGATTATATTATAATGTGGTATCTGGATTATAGAGACACAATATAGAATAGTTTGGGTAACAGAAAAGATGACCCAATGGGTAAGAATGAAGATTTGAATTCAGATTCTGTACCCAAATGGAAAGCAGGGCATAATCATATATACACTGCAATCCCAGTGCTGGGAGGGGCTGCTGCAGGGGGACCTGAAACAAGAAGATAATTGGAGCTTCCCTGTCTGCAGCATAGATACAGGTTCAGTAAGAGACCCTGTGTCCAGGAGAGTGATCCTCAGTCATCCTCAGTCTCTCTTTGAGTACAACGGTGGTACACTTGTACACACATGCGCGCACGCGCGCACACACACACACACACACACACAAATATTTTGCTCACTGAAGAGTTATATAGTCTATATACCTATGTTTTGGGCCAAAAAGTGAGAAATACTAATTTCTTCGGTTTCCTATGAAGACAAATGGAAATGAAAGCTTGACACACTTTAAACTATAAAGTAGTATTATTATGCTAATTTAGGAATAATTTACATTTTATGTGTTCATAAGGAGGGAAACTACAGAAAGGTCTAACACATAAAAAATCATATATTTCATATTAGAAATTCAAATTATATTAGTATAAAAATTAAAAATCATTCAAAAAGTCATTATGAAATTTAAAATAGAAAATTGTGTGTAAGTGAACAATTTTCTGAAATTGTTGATTTAACATTCATAAATACAAGGCATACAAGTAAGTGATATACTGTACACACACACACACACACACACACACACACACACACACACACACACACATACATACATACACCGGGCTTGTTCAGTCAGTGAAGTGTTTATTTTGCAACCACAAAGACTTTTAATTTGAGCCCTAGAATTCAGATTAAAGAGAAGAAAAAAAAAAGCCAGGCCCAGTGGTGTATACTTGCAAATCCAATACTGGGACAGACAGGGACAGAAAAATCCTTGGGACTCACTGGCTAGCTAGACTGGCCTATTTGCTGAGCTCCAGGAAAAAGTAAACCTCAGTTAATTTGTCCTACATATGCATGTACACACCTATAACACAAGTGCACGTACATACATACACACAAAATAATAGGTACTACACTACATTTAAGTGAAGAAAACTGATAGATATATATTGAATTATGATCCATTTTATAAAAAGATTAATAAGGAAGGCTTGGAGGGCATATATCAAAATTAACAAGTCAGTTAATACCAACTAATAGGATATAAATATTCTTTTAAAATATCTATTTGAAAATTTCTCAAATGTGTATTTCTAAAATTATTTCAGGACTTATCTAAAAAGAAAGACAACAAGTTTTTAGAACTTAAACAGGTATGCAAATACTCACATGGAATATCTCGGTAGCCATTTTCTAGTGCATGAAAATAATTCATAAATTCTTGAGTGGGAATTTTAAATGTTTCCAATAAACCAGTATCTTGAAATAAAGTATACATAACCTAAGTGTAAAATAAAATGAAGTTCACTTTAAAAATCAGAATGTCTCTCTGTAGTTCAGTTTATGGTAATTTAGAAATATGACCATGCATGTATTTTATTTTTCTCATGGTATTGGGATTGAATTCCAGGCCTCCCAATGTTAGATAAGAAGTCTATTTACTGAGTTATGAGACCTTCTTGGTTTTTAGGGCAGAGTCTCTTTTAGTTGTCTAGGCTGGCCTTGAACTTGACATCCTCCTGCTTCAGCTTCTCAAATAACTGGGATTACAGACTATGGCGCCAAACCCACCATACTGATTTAATTTTACCTGTGTTTGGGAGGAGGGTATGTGTGCAGGTTCCTGAGGAGTTCAGAAAAGGTTGTGGGATTCCCTCAAGCTGATGTTACAGCAACTTCTGAGTCACCTGACATGGGCACTGGGATCTAAACTCAGGTCCTCTGGAAAAGCAGCAAGTGCTCATAATTCCTGAACCATCTCTCCAAATCTCTCAGTGTATTTCTTTAAGTTTGTTCATTATTAACTTCTCAAAAAATATTTTCCCAAAAAGTAACATTAAGTATCCCTTTATGTTTTGTATCTCATAGAAAAGACATTAAAAGAATTAATCAGATTCATATTTTAACTTTTATTTGCCTGATGTAACTGTTATCTTGGATGTTTACCACTGAATGAAGTTTCTAGTTCTGAACTCTGGCTGGCTGGTTCAAACTCTTCTCCAAGCTGACTGATTCACTCTGGCTTCTCTCAACTTCTCATTAAATTGCTCTGCTTGGCCTCAAACTAACTCTGGCAATTTGTTTTAGTCTTATGGCTCCCTCTTATTCTCTGGCCTCAGCTGCCTCACTGACTTGTACTGAACTGCATGAACTCACTAGCTGCATGAACTACACTCACCGCACTCCACTCACTGCACTGCACAAACTGCACCCACCACACTGCACTCATCTCACTCCACTCGGTGCACAGCACTCAGTGTACTGCACTCAGTGCACTCCACTGCACTTGCTACACTGCCCTCACTGCACCACACTCACTGTTCACCCTCACTGCATTGCACTCAATGCACTGTACTCACTACACTACACTACACTCACTGTACTGCATTAACTGACTGCACTGTGCTCACTACACTCACTCACAACTCACTGACAAAGTGACTGACCTGCACCAAACACAATTCCACTCAACTGAACTGAACTGACTCCCAATAGACTCAACTTCCAACTCACTGATGAACTCACTGAATGACCTTCACTGTCCCAGCACTGCTCTTAAATAGCTTTTCTCCTGAAAGTTGGCCATCATCTATCTCTGACTCATTCGTCACTTTGTCTGCCCTTCAATTAGACTGAAGGTGTATACTAAAGACATGTCTGCATTTCAGCCAGCTCGTACAGGCCAAGAAGTTCTTTGGATGTGATCAGAGCAGCCATGTTGCAGAATTAAAATTTTTCTATATAGGAAGGTCAATTGTTATACAGAATGATTAGGTAGAACTCTGACTCTTGGTCTATTTATGAAATGAACTAGTCACCCAAGCTCTAGGTAAGAAAGGTAAAAAAAATACTATTCACATTTTAGTAGTTAGAACTAAATCATCTTTCAGGTCCTTTCAAATCTCAAGAATCAAGAAAAAGTAAATCTTTATTATTATGTTAGCTGAGCTTAAATCTCATTAATATACTCGAATTAATGATTTTCATATATATTTATATATATATCAAATGTACTTTGTATATCAATAATAGCATAGAATATAAAACACGTTTATCATGTACATTTAACTGTATGTTTTCAAGGCTACTTGAAAGATAAATTTATTGACAATGCCATTTCTGAACTTGTACTTAAACCGGTAAAATTATTTAGATTTTACTTTTATCAATAGCTGAAAAAATATAGTACTAAAGTAGAGATATGAAGACAAACCTGACTGAGAATCCTTCCTGATTTTTCTCCCATTTTTTCTACAAGCTCAAAAATCTGAAAGTTCCAGTTGCTCATCTTTTCTATTAATGAATCATAATCTTCCACTAACATCGGGTCCAATAATACTTCCTGGTCAATCTGAACAAAGGAGAAAAAACAACTTTACTTTTTACAAATATTTCTTCTTCAGTGAACTTAAGCCATATATTGTCTTCAAACCAATACATCTAAAATATTATCATTTTAATATATAGTCAGTATAAAATTATTTTTAAAAAAATTAGTATTATGTGTGAGAGCATACATGTTTTTAAATCCATATCTAAATGAAAATGCTTAAGGCACTAACAGTAGTTAGCCATCATTTCTGTAGTGGTTTTCCCAAATATTCTTTTATCTTGTCTTCTATTTATTCTCTTTGTTAAATGCCATATAAAGACTTTAAACACTTATATATCATTAATATATAATTAAGCTTAGCTTCAAATGACTACATAAATCTAAAATCCATTATTTTCATCTTAAACATTATATGTACCAAAGCAAAAGGAAAAAAACCTAAGCTTATCTCAGAACAGTGGTACTTCTTACTAGAGTAGTAGCCCCAAATAAAGAATAGGATTTTTTTCCTACAAATTTCAATACTGAACTAGAGAAAAATGGTAATCATTCTGCTTTTAATATTTTGTGTGTTTGCATTCACACATGTGACAGTGTGTCTGTGAATGTCAAAGGATAATTTTTTGGTGTTATAGTTCTCTCCTTCCACCATGTGGACTCAGGGATCGAACTCAGATCACCAGGCTTGTCAGCAAGCACCTTTACCAACTGAGCAACTTGCTAGTCTGTTAAATAATTATTCTCTTCATTTTTAGTAACTATGTACATGTCTCTGCATTTTAAAAATATAATAACAGAATAAAATATATCTACTATAAAATTATATAAAATTTTCATAAAAACATAAATCTTTCTGTTCACTGGAATTGACTTAGATCTGTTATTAATAACCCAAGCACTATTCCATAAATTGTGATTTCTCAGTAAAAAAAATTAAAATTTCATTAAACTGGTAATTATGCTGTTTAACAATAATGAAGCAGTGCTAACTTGTGTCATACTTCACTCTAACATAATGATATTGAAAGTGTCTTTTACATTTGGTTGCTGGGCCTCTTCCATTAGGTGATTATCACCTTCCAAAAATAATTCCCTGCAGTCTTTCTTCACTGTCTCTTCTTCTTGAGTTTCCACAATGTTCAATCGTTCTTTTGAGAACACAGTGCTGTCTTCTTCACCTTTCAAAAATATATATAGTAATAAATAGAAATAAGATGTGCCTTAAACATGTAGCTTATTACAAAACCTGGTCGCTGATGTAAAACTGTTTTGATAGAGTGAACCATACTCCAGCTCAGGTTAAAGCATTTATTCACACCAGACTCTATCTTGCTGACTCTGTGTACTGGGGTCTTATGCTCAGACAACACAAACATTTCACATTTACGCATCGATGACAGGAAGGGGTAGATATCTCTATAAAAGTGAGAAACAAAAGGATAATCCCTATCAACACACTTCTTGCCAATTTAGTATAAATAATCCTCACATGAGATTATGAAACAAAACCTCTCAATTCATAATTATATGTGCACACAATTAAGAAATATGTAAAATTTCAACCACAAAATGACAAATTCTGAGTTATTTCTCTGTTTATTTGTTTAATAATATTCTTTTTTCAAGTTACATGGAAAAGCAGAGTAACACCAGTAGCCAAATAGTATTTATTCATATGTTTAAAACATTTTTTGTTTTATTTATAATACTCTAAACAGGAAATTTTCCTGTGAGAGATTCATACGCTAGTAAGCAACAAGAATAAATGTAATTACATACAATGTGAGTGAGTTTGTAAACACAAAAATGATCAATGAAGAAAGGCAGGGAGAAAGTCCACATCCTGCTATTCTCCTTATGAAATGTTCTTTTAAAAAGTCTCAAACCTGTTACTTCACCCAGTGAGCTGGCCACGCCTGTCACACAGCCTGGCCATCTGAGTTCAATCAGGCATACAAACCCATATACAGATGGAAAGAGAAAACCGACTCAGCGTTGTCTGATCCCCACATGCACACCATGGTATGAAGGGCCCCCCACCCTCAACCTGCCATCATTCACAAACACAATCCATTTTAAAAGTTTTATGATATGCATGAGTGGTATACACAAGCACTGAAAGACAGGGAAATCATTTACCTTAGGGGCACAGCTGCAAGGGTGCATAAAGGGAAATTTTAAGATAACATTTAGTTTCTAGATCTGGGTACAGATTGTACAATGTATAAAAATTCATCAAGCTTTAAACTTAGGTTCTGTATGTTCTTCAACAAACAGGATTTTAAAACCTTTGTTCTGTTTATTTACTGAGATGGCATCTCACTAAATTGCCCAGTCCCCTCGACAACCAATCCCCTCACCTCAACCACACAATAGGCCTGGCTAGATTTTTAAAAATAAACCTAGGCTTTTTGTTTGGTTTTTTTTGTGTGTATTGGAGGAAATGTCCTCTGTGTGTGTGTGTGTGTGTGTGTGTGTGTGTGTGTGTGTGTGTGTGTGTGTGTGTGTGTGTGCGCGCGCGCACATGCACATGCGTGCACATGTACACACATGGCCTAGCCTAGAACTGTAAATTTGTGGCTCAACCTGGGCCTTGAACTCACAGCAAGCCCCATGTTTCACTCTTCCAAGTGCTGCAGTTACAGACATGAGATAGTATGCTGCCTCTTCTGAGTTCTTGAGTGTCCTCACTAAGCAGGGCAGTGTCCCATGCCTATAATCCTAGCAACCAAGGAAGCTGATCACTAAGTAGAAGCCATCATGGACAACTTAAAGAGCTACTACTCATAAAGGTTAAAAAAAAAGATAATAAATGTAATTACTGACGTTAAACTTCAGAAGTAGGTTCAAAACCTGAGGTTTGTACTTAAACTCAGTGGCAAGAGTTCTCTTCACTAGAAAATGTTGACAGTAACTAAACCAACTTACTAGACCTTAAACATAAAATGTGATTTAAAGATTTAATCAATTCTTTGCCTAACGTACAGGAATTACAGCAAACATTAAGGTTAGAAAGTACTATTGTTTATAAATATTATTTTCCAAATAAAATACTCATTACTTCATTCAAAAAGTGCTTCTTTATCTGAAGCCCCACTTTCCAGTGAAAATAGAAGCCAGGGGCACGTGAGCCAGCCAGAGAAGGTTGTTAACAGACACTAGGAGATGAACTGGGATGGCAGAGTGAGAAGAGAAGACAGCTGGCGAGAGCTGAGCCAGGAGAGACTGAGCTGAGCAGAGAGGCTAGCACCACTGTCTACAGCGTGGGGCCACTAGTACTGGGAAAACTGGGAGAAGGGACTGTTTCAGCAGACTGTTGGAGAACTGAGGGAGGAATGGTGGGGAGAAAGCTTTGAAGGGGCTGGGCTGGAAAATGGGAGAAGGGCTGACCTGGAATTAAGAGAACTGGTTACTGTTTATAAGAAAAGGAGACATTAAAAGAAACATTCAAGAAAACAACACATATTTTACATCTCTCTGTTAACCTGTTGCCTCTAAAAGACAAAGGGTACAAGGGGCTATCTTCAGATGTCTATCTACTAGGTAGTCCACTAAGCTCCCAACTCATGGTTAAACACATACACCTGCTTAGACTCAGTGGGTCACAAAATACAGACATTACAACTGGGAAAGGGATCTATGTGGAGGAACAAGACGGATGAGAGGGGGTAAATGGGTGTAGGGTTAGTGTAATCTATTATGTATGTATATGAAACTGACAAAGGATAAATCTAATTTAAAAATCACTGATATTTCATGTGTATTACTGATTTTTTTTTAATGATTTAAACAAATGAAAATTCTGGGTCCTTTCTTGGCAAGAGTGCCTAACTTGGATTTTATGATGGATGCCTGTTGGCCTTCCCATAGACCAAATTTGTTGGTTAAAATCTGAAAGAGGAGGAAATGGAAACTTGCAGTCTGCAATGTCACTCCATATTCTCTTTGAGCAATCATGAGACTTCTTGAGAGTCAATGGTATTAATAAATAAGCTATTGTAATGCATTTTAGAAATCTGTGGGATAGAAGTGTTGTAATCCTCTTTAGAGAAGAAATTGCTTCATCTGTAACTGAACCGGTAATAGCCAAAAATTGGAAACAACTTACTAGATGTCCCCAAAATAGAAGAATGGATAAAGAAAATTTGGTACATTTACACAATATAGTATTACTCAGCCACTTTAAAAAAAAAAAAGGAAATCATGAAATTTGGAGGTAAATAGATGTAACTAGAAAAAAAAATCATCCTGAGTGAGACATCCTAGACCCAGAAAGACAAAAATGGTATATAAGGGCTGGGATTTAGCTCAGTGGTAGAGCGCTTGCCTAGCAAGCACAAGGCCCTGGGTTGGTCCCCAGCTCGAAAAAAAAAAAAAAAAAAAAAAAAAAAAAAAAAAAAAAAATGGTATATATTTGCTGATCTGTGGATATCAGCTGTTTTGACATGATAACCAAGCTATAATCCACAGAACCACAAAGGTTCTATGTAAAGGACTAAGGGGTACAGAGAGATCTCAATAGAGAAGGAAAATAGAATAGATAGTAATGAGTGGATGGGAGTTAAAACAGAAGGAACCAGTGGGGAGCTTGATGGGAGAGGTGGTGTGGAGAGATAAGAGGAGGGAGGGAATATGAGGAGAGACAGCTAAGATTAAGGACCATTTATGGAAACCAAATACAGTAGAAGCTTGCTTAGAACATATACATATATACATAAGTGAAATTGCCAAATAATGGGGAAGACAAAGTCCCAATCAGCCATTTCTTGTCACCAAGTGAAGTTTCCACTGCTGAGATTGCATTACATATAATTGCTGTTGGCCACAGGGGTCTCATGAGAATCCCCAAACATCCCAGGCCAAGACTATATATTTGCTCTCCAAATATTAACATAAGGCCCTATTGTTGTAGACAACACCTACACAATTCATTGAATATGGAGAAGTCAAGCCAGTGCCTTCATAGAGCCTTCAACCCCTATGAGTTGGCGTCTTTGTACAGGAAAGATTTTTGTGTGCTACCAAAGAACTGTAGAGAACATTAAGAGCTACAGAAAACTGTAAAAACCAATCCGGCCACACACCTTTGGATGGGCAATGGTGTTCTGCCTGCAAGGTATGCTACAGTGATCATGCCACAAGCTGTGGGAGTAACCAAACAATAACTGATTTGACTTAAAGCCCACTCCACTAGATGGAACCTATCCTCAAACTGCTTGGGGAACCAAGAACCAAGAACTAGATAGCCCAGGGAATTAGAGGAAAATCAAGAAGTACTCTTCTTTTCAAAAAAACTGTAGCAATAAGATGACTCCTAATTGCATTCTGTATATACAGATTAATGCCTTACTCAACCATCATCAGAGAAGCTTCTTCTTGTAACAGAAGGGACAAATACAGAGACCCACAGTCAGACATTATGCAAAGGGGGAGAGGTCTTGGAACACTCAGCCCTAAATGGATGTCTCCATCAAATCCCTTTCCTCAAGCAACCCCATAGAAGAGAAGGCAGAAGGAGTTTAAGAGCCAGAGGGACTGAACAAAACAAGACCATTTAAATAACATCATCAGAGCTCTTATGAACTCACAGCAATTGAGGCACCATGCATAGGACCTGCATGGATGTGCACCAGGCACTCTGAGGCCTCTGCGTATTTATTATGGATACCAGTTTAATGAGTTTGTCAGATTCCTGGGTCAGCTAAGAAGTGGGTCTCTGATTCTTGTGTCTTGTCCAACTCTGATGTGCTAGTTTTTGTTTTACCATATCATTATCATATATTATGATCTCTTAGACTTTTTTTAAATAATGAGAGACAGAAAAGGACTGAATCCAGATGGGAAGAAGGTGGGCAGCAACTGGGAGTAGTAGAGAAAGGGGAACCATAATCAGGATATATATTATTTGAGATTTTAAAAATCTTTTTAATAAAAGAATAAATAATTTTTAAGAATTTCAACTTACTCAGATAAAATTAAAAGTCCTCTAATCTCACAAAACATGAAAATTTACAGCATAAAATATTTAGCCATTTAAGTTCAAGATAAAAGAAATATATTTTTTAAGATTTATTTATTATATATAAGTACACTGTAGCTGTCTTCAGACACATCAGAAGAGGGCAACAGATCTCATTACAGATGGTTGTGAGCCACCATGTGGTTGCTGGGATTTGAACTCAGGACTTCTGGAAGGGCAGTCAGTGCTCTTAACCACTGAGCCATCTCTCTAGTGACTGGGTTTTTGACTGAGTTTCTAGAACATAAACCACCCCGTGCTCTGGTGGGAAACAGAAATTACTCTATATGTTGAATATAAAATTCATGAACATCTGAAGCCTGCTAACTACAGATATAATGCCATAATAAAGAAGAATTTCAAAAAAGTCAGCCTGGTAACACTTCACATGATTGCTGCCTACCCCGGTCACATGTACTCAAGTAGGAATCTATCCTCTAAGACCAATCATTCCACAGAACTATGAAAAATAGTAAAACAATTATTTCCTAAAAGCTGTATTAAGTGTAATTGCATGCATTTAAAACTCACCACATCAGATGAGGACACTATAGCAGAATATCTCATATTGGTGGCTTATGAACAACATTTTTTTTCTCACAGTGTAGAGGTAAGAGTGTCAGTGCAGTGGTATTCTGGTAAGGTTCTCAAGTTTCAGAAGGCCAGTTGCACACATAGTAGAAAAGAAAGCTACAAAATTCTAGTGAGCCCCCTCTAAAGGAAATAATCTCACATTCACGGTCTTATTACCTCCCAAGGGCCCCAACACATTCAGGTGTTAACACCTGAATTTGGGTGAATAAAAGAAAATTCAGCTTGTACTCAAGTATACAAATAAACATGTATAGTAAATGTAAGGTTACACAATGATCATGTTAACCTACTTTTAGAACATTCTCACCATCTACAAAACATCCCTCATGCATGTTTGTTGTTAATCTCCACCATGCTTTTAGATCCCAACTGTTCTGAGATTGCATTTATTGCCCTTTGAGAATTTCTTGTAGATGTAATAATATAGTATTTTATTATATGTTAATATTATGAATGTATAAAATGTAAATATTTTGAACCTGGCTTCTTTCACTTAATACAATATTATTTATGTTGTTGAACCATATATCAAAAGTCCATTACTGTAACTGCTAAACACAATTTACAGAAGTCATATACCTCTAGCGTTTATTGACTCAGAAGCTGGAGTTTGTACTGCTCCCCCGCCGGCACTATGACTAAGGATGCACTAAGTGTGTTTTCCTGGTATTCGCTGGACTGCAGTATTGCTGAGTCAGGTAAATCTACATGTACTGAACTAGGACCTTACTGGTGGTGGTAGGTAAGAGCTCTCCCACTGAGCTATATCCTCAGCCCCCTTTTTAAATTTTAAGGCAGAGGGCTAGAGAGATGGATCAGCAGTTAACAGTACTGACTATTCTTCCAGAGGAACTGGGTTCAATTTCTAGCACCCATACGGTGGCTCATGGTGGTTATCTGTAACAAAACTTCCAAGGAATCTAACGCCTCCTTCTGGCTTCCGTAGGCAATGAATGCACACAGTGCACAGACAGACAGACATGCAGGCAAAACATAGACACATACATAAATTTTTAAAAGTTGGAAGTTCAAACAGGTCTCATTAAGTTGCAGAGGATGCCTTGAGTATATTGTGTAACTAGGCTGGCCTTCACTCTGTTGCCCAAGTAGGCTGTGTACTTGCCTCCTGAGTAGCTATCAAAGCCTGCCCCAACAGGTTTAACTAATTTGCTTTTTCTCTCTATCACAGGTGGTAAAATTTGTACTTGAAAATGATTTTTTTCCAAAATCTCCTTTTTAAATAAAATTTAAGAACTCTAGGAATGTAGCTCAGTGGTAGAGTCCTTGTCAAGTATTCACAGGGCTCTCAGTTCAAATCATAGCAACATCAAAAATAAGTTAAATATAATAAAAAATTTAAAAAATATTAACTAGTCCTTTCCCATTATGAATGTTAGCTGTGAATATACCTTATATCAAGCTGAGGTACTATCTAGCTGTTACATGTTCTGATTTGGCCACAAACAAAATAGTTATTGCTTCTTTTCTCTTAAGACTATCATGTGGTTTGATGTATATTATTTATTAAACTTGTCCCATGATTCTTGCATTTTGGAATACCATGTGACCACAGGGGACTTTTTACATTTCTAAATTCAGTCTGCTCATATTTTGTTAAGAATACTTCTGTCTCTGCACTTAAACAGATATCAGCCTGCTGCCTGTTCTTGTGATGACTCTATGTGGGTGTAGCATTGGAGTAATGCAAGTCAAATGGGTAAGCTGCAATGTTGTACTGCCTTTGTTTTGGGAAACGTGTGTATAAAGGATTAGTCAGTCTTCTTTTAAACAACCCTATCTGGTGTAAATTATATAAACAAATATTTATTTTTAAAAACCTGTTAAGCGGTATACATTTAAAAGTGATTTTTATATTCTAGGAAGGATTGATAAGAGCCTATTTCTCTGTTACCCTTTTAGAGTTTATGCATTACATTTAACAAATTTTTTTAAATTATGGAATAGCTAAAATTTCATCAATAGCATTTCTTGTCTGAGGATATAAAACGCTTCATAATGACACTAATCATTTCTCTCAATACCATAAAACTGCACAATCCCTTTCAAACATAAATCATGTGGTACAGGTTTCAACATTACTAATTTCACTATTTATCAAAACTAGCCATAACCAAAGACTACGTTCATCTGTACAACACATTTCTTGCTCTTCAAAATATGCCCAGCACCTGTCACTTGTAAGTCATTCTTAGTAATTCCTGGAGAACAAGAGAATACCACTGTACTATTCAACGTGGAGAAGTGGGAGCTGTCATGTAATCAGTGTGGAGCATTCACTCAGCACATGTGACTCTCTTGAGTATCACCCCAGCACCACAGAAAAGAAAAACCCAGAAATGTACAACTAGGTAAATGGATGTTTAAAAAAGCACTGTAAAACTAACCTTGAACTCAAAATACATATAACTGACGCACTCTCACCTGATTTTTCATTGTGGTGGTCTGTACCATCAGGTTCACATGTTGAAACATACTTGAGTATTTGGTGTCCACAGCTTATAGAATAAAACAGATAAATATATATGATAAAGGAAGCTTTGTTTTATTTTACCTAAACCTAACTAGGAAATCTGCCTGATTTTTGAATGAGACCTCAACTGTAACACATCCTAAGACACAAATCTGTATGTACACCTGAATGATACCATCTAGGAAACTTCTGTGTCCTTCAAGGAAACAACATACTTTTGAAAGTCAGTAGTGGAGTCTAAGTTAAAATTAGAAACCTGCATGTCTATCAAAAACAAAATAAGAAGAACAAATCAACAAGGAACTGCAAAATAACCACGAAGTGGTGTATACTAAATAATTGTTTACTGAAACGATATGAGGAGTAAAATTCCATTGTATTTCACCTCAGATAGAGATTACTTATCTGGAAACTAATAGCACTGAGCTGAGAAAAACTTTATTTAAAACTACTATGTATATCAAGAGGATACAGTTTTAATCCATCCTCCACTTATAATTCAGAATCAGAAAACTGCTAATACCTTTAAGAGAACTTGTGTTCTAAAACAGAAACAAGGTGGGTGGCTCTGGTACTTACCTGCTACACAGACTGCTGTCAGAGTTCCTAAGGTACTGATGGAAATCTGCTGCACTGGATACACTGCCCAGTGATCTATGTAAAGTAACACTTGGCTTAGTAAGAAAATCACTGGTATCAGGAAATCCTATGGGTGATCGATTAGTTAGACAGCCAGCAGACACGGGTACATGACTTGAAGAATTCAGAAGACTGGGGCTGGGCAAAGCACCTAGAAATTAAGAGAGAGAATATATAAATATGTGAGGATTTATGAGTATGCATTCACTGTATGTGTTTTGAGTTTTCAAAAAGAGCCTCCTAAAAATGTTTTCAATTAAATAATAAGTTTGAATCTATTTGGGCTTTGATGCAGCAATCAGTTTAAGCAATCAGTGTACTTGTCATTATTGATCACTACTACGTGATTAGTGGCGATCAGCTTCTGGCCTAACCACACACAGTGGTAAACACTGAGTTCCTTTGAATGTCTGACTGCACAGCAGAGATGTTTTGAGTTCACATTCGTCTTGATCTTTTATATTTTATGAAAGGCCTATGATTTCAAGAAAAAAGAAAAACAGATCAGCTATCTTTTATATTCTATTAAAAAACTTTTTTGTCCACATGACAAAAAAGTAGTGAAATTTTTGCTTAATTCATAATACTCAATATTGAAAAACTAAAGTTCTTAACAACATAAGAAAAAACTAAAGTTCTTAACATTAAGAAAATTGATAAAACTACTCAAAAGGCTGGGGTGGAAGGAGCCCGAGGGTGCAGTCAGCCTGTACAACACTAAGACTTTTTTTTTTTTTTTTATTTAACTTGAATATTTCTTACATACATTTCGAGTGTTATTCCCTTTCCCGGTTTCCAGGCAAACATCCCCCTCCCCCCTCCCCTTCCTTATGGGTGTTCCCTTCCCACCCTCCCCATTGCCGCCCTCCCCCAACAGTCTAGTTCACTGGGGTTCAGTCTTAACAGGACCCAGGGCTTCCCCTTCCACTCGTGCTCTTACTAGGATATTCATTGCTACCTATGAGGTCCAGGGTCAGTCCATGTATAGTCTTTAGGTAGCAACACTAAGACTTTTTGTAAAACAGGATGATCTCTTACCAGCTCTTCTCAGACCTGCATGGTGCGTCAGCGACACAGATGATGACCTCTGCTTTGGAATTGTCATAAGATTTGAACTAAAAGGCCCATTTAGGTGGCATCCATGACTAAAAAAAGAAAAAGGAAAAATTTTTAGATCATAAAAAAAATTCCCTTCCTTTCTATTTTCTCTTAGCAAATCAATTAGCAAATTAGTACTTCTACACTCCAACATAGGACTTCTGCGTCAGACCTAGAGGAGATCCAGTAAAGCTTTTCTATTAAAAGGGCAAAATAATATATGCCTTATATGACTTTCCTGTTCATAATTTCTCAATGTTGCCACAGTAGCTAGGAAGCCTGTGAATAAACTGGTACAAGTGAGTTTCCTCATGGCGCTTTTCACAAAACATGATGGATCAGGTTCAGCCCAGCAGGCGTAGTTCATTTATCATTCTGAAGGTAAATTATCACCTGGAAGGCTTCTATAAACAGATTCTGGTTCCATCTCCAGTTTCCAGTTTGGTAAGTCTTGGATAGGCCAGGTTAATATGGTTTTCTAACAAGGTTTCAGATGATGCAGGTTTGCTGATCCAAAGTTCTCACTGAAAACCACTGGCCTAAGATAAAGCTTTTCTTATTTTCTGTTCTCCTTCCTCAGAAAAACTATCATTAACCTAGGTGTTTTATAGAATTGAAATATTTACTGTAGGTTCTAGGGCTTTCACTACCCATATGTTGCAAAGTATATGAAACACATGGTTGTTACATCTTCTTTAATTTATATATTTACTGGCCTACTCTCTTCTATGGATTGTCTCCAGACGTGACCTCAAACATATACTGTCACTCAAAATTCAATGATTTAGTGTCATATTAGACACAGTCCAAATGTTTGATATCCACAGGTCGCTAAAGGCCACAACCTCGACAGTGAGGTATAAAATACCTGTCTGCAGGCATGGATCCAGAGACTTGTATTAGAAAAGTGTGGTGGTCGTCTGTTTTACATATTCTTGGCTGTCTCAGTTATGGTTTCTATTGCTGTGATTAAATGCCATGAGCAAAAGCGACTTGGAGAGGAAAGGATTGATTTATACAGCTTATAATTATTAGGTCATACTCCATCACTGATGGAAGTCATAGAAGGAACTCAAGGCAGGAGCCTGGAGGCAGAGGCCTTGGAGGATCAGGGCTCAATGCCTGCCCTGCAGGGTTTTGCCAACTTATTGTCCCCAGGACCAATCAGACCAGGGGTGGCACTGTCCACCGTGATCTGGGCCCTCACACATTAATCAGTAATCAAGAAAATGCCCACCAGCTTTGCCTAAGATGCCTGATGGAACTGAGGTTCCTCTCCCAAGATGACCCCAAAAAAGCTTGTGTCAAAATTATATAAAACTAGACAACACATTATGTTGTCCCAACTATGTATAAAAAACATTTTGAAATTTATTATGGAGAAACTCCAGCTTCTGTATTCTAGAAAAATTATATATTTCACATTTAATATATATATTTAAAGGAGACACACATCATAAAACTGATTACTTTTTTGGCCAATTTTCTAAATCTTTGATGAAAAATATGAGTCTATCTGAATATGTTAACTGAGTCCAGAGAGTCTGTGTACATCATAAACGCTTCTCAATTGAAGGTGAACATTTATCTAGACCATTTTTTCTTATAATTATCTGAGGCAGCACACTTAGATACAAATGAGTGGAATTTAATATGGCAAACATTTTTAACTGAAAATATATTGCCATACTGAAAATGTGAAGAATAAAAACAAAAACTTAAACTCAATTAGGTATTTTCAAGATGATCCCTCCCTCCCTCCCTCCCTCCCTCCCTCCCTTCTTTCCTTCCTTCCTATGGCAAAGGCTCCTAAGTCTGTAGCTCACGTCCCCTTTCCTAGTTCCTACTGGTCTGTGTCATACCTTCTTTTTAAGAAAAACAACTATCATCATTATATTCAAGACAAAATTTTTACTGCTTCTCATTCTTCTGTTCTATAAAATATTCATACTTCACTCTACTGTTCTATATATTAAAGTTTTATGAGAAAGAAATTATTTTGATCAAACAACAAAATTCAAGTTAACAACCCATAAAAGAATGGAAATTATAATTATCTGAGTATATTTCACATATAAATCTTAACATAAAGTTTAACATATGAATAGCTATGTACCAATCCTGCCATCTACTGTTTCAAATGTGTAATTTTACACAGCTCAAATTAACAGTTTAGCTTGACACCTGCTCAGTAGTAAGACAGTGTGGCCTAACATGGAATTTCCATTCATTACACTTCTACTAACCTACATAACTGACTGAAAAGAAGTTTCTACCCCCCCCACACACACACACAAAATCATCAGTATTTTTCATGGCTTTCAAAAGATTTAAGAATCAAATCCTCTGTGTTTGGGGAAATGGTTATTTATTAATATTCATAAAATTTTAGTTCCTCTATTTTCCCAGCCTCATTTAACTGTGATTCCTGATTTGGCAGTATTTCATTTCAAGTTCTCAAGGGATTATAGAATGTGTGCATAGTCTTGTTTAAGTAGGCACAGAATTTGGAACATTCTTGCTACCTTAAACTAGCAACTATGGTAAGTCTAGAGTATATGATTTGTCTTTTACTACACAATGGATGAGTGACTACTTCCATAATCTGAAAGACGGCCCACCATAATAGCAGAAAGAGTGCCTAGCATGTGAGAGTGCTCTAGGTTTGAGTCTCTGCAAAAGAGGTTACAAAGATCCAAGAATACAGTACGCTAAGTTGACTTTAGTTGCCCTAAGCCAGTGGTTCTCAACCTGTGGGTCACAAACTTCTGGGAGTCAAATGATCCTTTCACAAAGGTCACCTAAGACCATCAGAAAACACCTTCACACTATGATTCATAACTGTAGCAAAACTATTATGAAGTAGCAACAAAAATAATGTTATGGTTGTGGGTGGGCAGGGGGTCAACACAACATGAGGAATGTATTAAAGGGTCACAGCATTAGGAACACTGAGAACTATTGAGAACTGAACCCATCTCGTGGCAATATATTTTCAGTTAAAAATGTTTGCCATATTAAATTCCACTCATTTGTATCTAAGTGCTGCCTCAGATAATTATAAGAAAAAATGGTCTAGATAAATGTTCACCTTCAATTGAGAAGAGTTTATGATGTACACAGACTCTCTGGACTCAGTTAACATATTCAGATAGACTCATATTTTTCATCAAAGATTTAGAAAATTGGCCAAAAAAGTAATCAGTTTTATGATGTGTGTCTCCTTTAAATATATATATTAAATGTGAAATATAATTTTTCTAGAATACAGAAGCTGGAGTTTCTCCATAATAAATTTCCAAATGTTCTTTATACATAGTTGGGACAACATAATGTGTTGTCTAGTTTTATATAATTTTGACACAAGCTGGGGTCATCTTGGGAGAGGAACCTCAGTTCCATCAGGCATCTTAGGCAAAGCTGGTGGGCATTTTCTTGATTACTGATTAATGTGTGAGGGCCCAGATCACGGTGGACAGTGCCACCCCTGGTCTGATTGGTCCTGGGGACAATAAGTTGGCAAAACCCTGCAGGGCAGGCATTGAGCCCTGATCCTCCAAGGCCTCTGCCTCCAGGCTCCTGCCTTGAGTTCCTTCTATGACTTCCATCAGTGATGGAGTATGACCTAATAATTATAAGCTGATATAAATCAACCCATCTCATGGACATGGTTTTAAAAGGTTCCAACATCCTCTGTACCCAGCTGACCTAAACTTTGATAAATTGTTACCTTATCTTTAATAGTTTCTTGATTATAACTACTATTGATAAGGTAGGCTACACAGGCTTAATAAAAACAAGAGGTAACCCAGAACTGTCTGCTCCCACCATGCATCTGAAAACCCACATGAAGACAGAAAAAGTAGTAACCCTATTCCAAAGAAGACTCCAACAATCTCTGGAATTCTCTGATTTTTTTTTCTTTACTCTGGAATAATACTTTGAACAATACTTCCTCAAATTAAACTTGCCCATCAAGCTAGCCATAGTGCTGCTCTGTCTTTAGAGGCCTGCATTCACCGCTCGAGTAGTATTTCTCCGCCTTATCGTTACCTTCCAATACTTTGTCATTGACAGAGACAAGAACTAAAACACTAGCTAGAGGTCTCAATATAGTCTCTGTATTTGAGGCCTTTTCAGACTTTACCACATTTAAGAATTACTACCTATGTTATCCTAAAAATTCTGCAACAGTTCTTTCTTGATTTTAAGACTATTTCAAACTTTGTCAAAATAAGAAAAGAGAGAAGGGATGTTTCATGTTGCAAAGGTAGTCAGCTTTACCTTGAAACACTGAGTTCTTGGTAAGGTCTTTTGCCACTGCTGCGATCCCACCGTGAGTGGTGCTCACTGGTCAGCAATGCTGACGCTCCTGAGCTCCTCCTCAGCTGTGCAGTTGGGAAACTGGGTTTACTACTCAACCCCTGTCAAATAATTCAAAACAGCTAAATTATCATCCTTTAATATGTTACATATACTGGCACATCAAAATCAATATAATGAGTACAGGTAAAACAAGCTTCACTCTGAAAACCATCCAACTTTATACTTCCATTTCCAAATTCCACATTTGATATTGTTAACTATTTATTTTTTCTTGATCAAAAAGCTCCTGAACTCTTATGACAAACTACACTTTTTAATTTTTACATTTTATTCATAGTATCAAAAGTGAAAAAAATCTTAAAAAATGGTCATGGAAAACTGACACTAAAAATCTACTTCAGAGTACAAGGTAGGGCCCAGGGCAGTCACAACTTTTTATATTTTCAGCAAAAGGTAAATAAGTACACGATAGCTAATGTGGAAAAACTCCAGGTTCTCAGTTACATTTAAAAATTAATGATTAAATTAAGTGCAGAGCATCTTAAATACTATTTTACTGTAATTTTTGAGTATATTCTCAATAGAGCTAAACATTTAAAGGAAATAATACTTTTCTTAAATTATTTTAAATAAATGTGCCCATTATATACATCTAATATAATGTCTACTTTATACATTTCCCCACTAGAGACACTACAATAATATCAGAAAGCTAAATACTCTGTTTTCACAACAACACTGATTCTGCAAAAGTTGGTGGTAAGTTAGATACACTATAACCCTTGTTTACTTTGACTTAGGTTCAAATAATCTTTCTTAGTTTGTAATGTATGTAAAGAACGTTTCTACTGAGTTATCTGTCCCCTGTTGCCTGCCTTTGGATCCCCTTCCCCTAGCTGGTCAGACTCGTAGAGCCTCAGTGTGAGAGAACATGCTTAGTACTGCTGGGGCTTGATGCACCAGGGCAGGCTGGTACCCATAGGGAACTTCCCCTTCTCTGAGGAGAAGGGGAGGAGTATTCGGGAGAGGAACTAGTGAGGTTAGGACTGGGGGGCGGGGGGCTTTGATCGGATATAAAGTGAATAAATAAATTAATGAAAAAAAGGAGTCATTTGTCCCTATCCCCATTCCTTTTACTCATTTTTTTCACAAATTCTGAGATTCTTTTCTGATTTAAAATAAATCTTTGTGTTTATATGCTTTTCCAAAATCAGAGACAAATTAGATATGAAATTCTAATACGGAGTTTAAAGAACACAAAGAAAAGGCAAGATTGTTACTTCCTGGTTTTTAAATGAATTACATCAGCAGATTCCAGCACTCTAAATTACTATAATTAACTACAAAGCTTAGGAAATGAGCTACTTAGACATTCTGCTTAATTAATACCATGTTTAAAGTGTTTTTTAAGTCTATAAGAAAACTTTTCTGTTCTAAATACAACAGCATAATAATGTTTTCAGTGGGGCTTTTTTTGATTACAATATTTTGTTTTCTTTTTTAAAGTTTTGGGCACAGTCTTAGTATGCAGCCCAGTCCTCAGTGTCCATCTCCCTAGTGCTGCAGTTCCAGGACACAATCCAGTTGCTAATGATTACAACTTTAAAGAACTACTCTATTTAAAAATCACTACCTTAGACAAATAAATGTGAGTGGGAAATGAAAAAGAAAAACATATTGGGTAAAAACTCAAGAATAACTTAAGAATTATTTTGTTAATTACTTTCATCCCTTTGGGGTGCTTGTAATTATGTGGTGTACTAAAAAAGTCACAGGAATATTGATCCATTGTGAACTGATCGCTAGTGAATATGGGCACTATTTGCTAGACGTTTTAAAAGCAGAAGCATCAACTAACTATCTATGACCCAGATGATAAAAAGTTTTAAAGTCTGTAACTGTCCTTGCTTAATTTTTCAACATTTATAAAGCCTAATATTGAGACCTGACAGAATCAAATTAACTCAAAAACTTCATATTTCCCTTTTCTAGATTCTGTATAAACTAGTACAATCTTTAAAAAATAACTTATTTGAATTTTATCTTTTCTTGGTTAAGTTTTTAGCAACTGAATTACAATAATCCCGAAAACATTTTTAGCTTTAAAGCTTATGATTTAAGATACTGGAGAGGTGTCACAATTTAACAATAGATAACAGCACAATAAACAAGCTAATAATATGTACCAAGTTAATATATCCTATATGTCTTAATTTCTAAAATAAGTCTTATTTTTAATTACAAGACAAAATTAACTCCATATCTAATTATGGAAAAGCCAGTGCTCACTGAGCTATAAAAATGCCAGGAAGTAAAAAGAATCAGGGTTTTAAATCTGTAAAAATCATTAAGTAATAATGATATATTATGATAGTAGCCATTGTTCTTGGTTCGACCAATGTAATTCCTGGAATCTACAAATGAAAAGAGATTATGATCTCTTTTATATAAGCCTAGAATTAAGTTCATTGCTGCTTTCTACTTCCTACTATAATGATTTCAAACCATTCTTAACATATAAATTGTTACTGCTAAATATAACAGTGATACTTGAAATAAAAAGTGCTAGAAGTGTACTTGAAATAAAAAGTGCCATATATGTAAGGCCCTGGGGTCAATCCTCAGCCCTGGGAAGAAATGACTGAAAAGTGAGTACAGAATTGCTATCATTCATAACTGTCCATAAAGCAGCATTATATAAAAGAAGCTGATCCCTGGAAAAGAAATGGTGTGTTATATAACACTTAGAGAAATATTTTAATAAAAATGAATCATTAAATAAGATAAATAAGGCTGGATGATTACTGTATTTTAACCTTGTGAAGTTTTCGATCGCCTTTCTCTACTGGATCTTCTACTTCAGAACAGGGATAAAATCCAGGAAATGGTGTGAAAGAATTAATCTTTGGCCTACAGGAACCTGAGAAAGCACCCATCAAGCTACTGATACTCCACAGAGAAGAAATGACTTGTGGGGGAAGGCTTGGGTCAATCAGAAGGTCTGACACCATATTGCGAGCTTCATTTAGCACTGAAAGATCAACTCCATTTCCACCTCCAGAATTCTAAAAAATAAAAAAAGGAAAAATATGTTATTTGTTACACAGAAAGTTTAACACTAGAAAGAAAACTCCAATAGTAGGCAGTCACAGGCCATCTCCTGCAGGTGGTGGCAGGCCTTAGACTAAGGTACTGCACAACATGTGTGCCTCACTGTGAATTTCCAGAGCACGGTGCTCTGTACGTGCTTCAGCAGTCAGTCCAAAGGGGCTGGAGGACAAAGCACGTCTACTGCTTGCTCTGCATCCACTTCTATTTCTCTCTGAACTATGAGTCTTTGCCCTTTCATGCTCTGAATACTTGGTTATGCTGTGTTGCCTTGAATGTATGCTGTAGTATTTAATTCAGCTTTTCCAGTTCTAGGCCAGAGTTGGTCTGACACCAACTACTCTCTCTTATTGGAAATAATTTGAGAGAGAGTATTACTGCTTTCCACAGAGAACTGGTTGAAATACTATCTTTCGACATATCAGAACTAAAAAAGATGTGAGCTCATGTTATGTAATTTCAATAAAATAAAGTATTAAGCACCTCTGAAATTATTATGTAAGAATGATCAGAGATGCCCTAAGACAGATTGGGAATGTTAATTCTTCGGTATGAGAAAATACTGTATGTGGGGTATATTTCCCTTCCCATAATCCTCCCATCTACCTTCCAGTGGTTCCCTTTATTCCCATGATAGTTGTGCTTCCACTTTATTTTTAATTAATTAATTAATTAATTCACTTTACATCCCAATATCAGCCCCCCTCCCAGTACCTCCTCACTCAGATCCTCTCCCCATTTTCTCCTCTTCATCTCAATAAGAGAGACTAGACTAGTTCAGTATTACACAGTAAGATATAAACATTTTAATAAAGAAAATTAAGCAACAAATATCTGTGTCATGATGAAAAACAGAAACAAAACCTCAGAGGGCGGAATGATGACTGCGCAGTTAAAGCACTGACGCTCTTCCAGAGGGGCTGCTTCACTTCCTAGCACCAGCATGGCGGCTCACAGCTGTCTCTAAGTCCAGACACCCACATGGCGGCTCACAGTCGTCTGTAAGTCCAGACACCCTCCTCTTGTCTTTGAAACATGCACAGGGTGCACAGGCATACATATACATATAGCAAGAACACAAATAAATAATAAAATAAAATAAAAACATTTAAATACAAAACAAAAATCATCCATTCAAAGGAGCATTCATTTTTTAAGTTGGTGTTGAGAGAACTAGTGTAATAAAGCTAATGATGACTCAAATTCCTGTAACAGATAATTAAATACTTATGGTCCCTCTCACTGGGAAAAAACATGTTTCAAAATGCCATATGAAATGCAAATTTATAGAGTAGATTATATATGTAAACATTAGTAATTCAAAAAGATCTACCAAAATGAAAAAATTATCAGTTAGTATAAAACACAATAGCATGTGTTTCTAAGTTATTTTTCTCTTTCTCCTCATATTCTTATTTTCATTTTCTGATAATGATATATAATGCTTACATGACAAATATGAACTTAACTTATCCCATCTCCATTTATACACACATGTATAAAGTGTGAAAACAAGGAACAGTTACTAGAAGTCAAGACAGGGATTCTCACTGGAGTACAGTGGGGTGAGGTTCTGAGGCCCCAGTAACGCTCTTTGCTTTCACATAGGTGCTAGTCAAACAGAAGGTTTAATCTGTGGAAATCCACTGAACTGTACAGTTTTCTGTACATATGTTAAAAATCTGTAAGAAGTATTTTTCAGAAATGAATTAGAGCATTTTGTTTCCCTAATAAAATGTTCTACCAGTTGATTCAGTGTTTCGTATATCACCTAAAATCAGTTTCTCTCCCTTTGTACATCAGTGTTCACACCAAAAAACAAACCAAAACCAATACATAAATAAATAATAAAAAATAAATTAACTCATCCTTATTAAAAAGATATTAGTTAATTTTGGTCCATGATTTTATTAAAAGTACTTTTACATAAAGTATAATTTTTTATTTTCTTTTTCTTTTATATTTAATAAACTTTTACAAATTTACTTCTATGAAGATTCTGGTTAACTTAGCTCAGATAAAGAGCATTTTATTATACAGAATCCTAATTTTGACAGGCATTGGTATTGTTCGTACTCACCTGGTAATGAGGTTTACACCACTGCTTCAAGTCCCAGTCCCAGAGAATCATCTGTAAAAGAGCACTGGGTTACAGACCATGAACAAACATGCAGAGGCAAGCTGCAGCTCTCCACCAAAGATCCTACGACAGCTTCGATATCAGAAATGGAATGGAGAGACAAGAATAAAAATAATCTGTTTATAGATTACTTCATTAATTTATATACTCTACAACTGAGCAATCTGAAAACTAAACCATTTTCAGAACAAAAGCACTACAGCAATTTATATTAACCTTCAAACATTTATTATTTGGCTGGAAAGATGGCTCAGAGGTTAGGGGCACTCGCTCCTCTCACAGATCAACCCAGAACCAAATCCCAGCACCCCCATCAGGCGGCTCACAACTGCCTGAAACTCCAATTCTAGGAGATCCAATGCTCAGCTCTGGACTCCATGGGCATTGCATGTACATGGCACACATAAAGACCAACACATTCACGTAAGTAAATATAAAAATATCATAAAAAAGGAAAAACAGATCCAACAGTGTTTCACTGAAAATGTAAGAAAAATTAACTGTAGACACACCACACCCACCCCAAAAGGGTCGTCATAATCTTAAGCTGGAGTCTGTATGTGGAGCTATTTCTTATACGGACAAACTTCCAGAATTTCTTGTGTCCTGGGCTAAATTGTATTTAAGGAAACTGTTTACAAGAATCAAAGTATACTCCTTTCAGTACATGGACAAGTAGTGCCTGCTTTTGTTTCTTTCAAGATGACTGGTATAACTCACAGCCCAGCCTTGCTTTCTCTGCTTCTTCCTAGAAGGCTTTCTGCCTACCTGGCTTGTGTAATACAGGAGTCTCTGCATTCAACAAACCAGGGTTAACCTGAAGTGACTGAGCTATCGTGGCCATGACAATCTATTTCTATGAACTGTTTTGAGTTAATAAGTAAGTTCTTCTTTTGGCTTAACTAATTCCTTATAAATGCCATTTTCTATAAGGCTTTGAACCCTAATATTGAATTGGCCTAATATTAAATTTTGTTTTAAATCCTAAAATGTTCTCTATACTTCACTACTTATATTGTTTCTTATCCTTGGGCTTTCAAAAATCTTTTTTAAGACTTGTTTTAATGACTGATTCGTGTTATATATCACTAAGGCCATTTTCTGCAGACATGGTCTCTTCTTTCTTGTTACATGTGGATGTATCCAGGTATATGTGGGAGGGGGTTGGCTTTAAGAATCCCCTTGTTTTGTTTGTTTTTGTTTTTTAAACACATCTTTGGTAGGCTATGATACGTCCAGTGGCCAAGCTTAAGTTCACAGTGTCTTCTGAGAAGCCAGGACAGGATCCTCATCCTTCTCATCCAAACTACCTTCTCAGGCGTTCGCCCAAAGGCATTCTACTATGCTCGCACACATGCCCTTCCTCCAGCCAAGGTATATTTTCCTGCTATCAAGCTTGGAATGGACAGTCGCAGGCTTATAGATGATAAAGCCCATCTTTGATCAGCTTCCAGATCTGCTGGTAGGGACCAGCAATGGCAATTTCACTAGTCTCACTGGGGTCCATCCAGACCTCCCTTTTGCCTCAGCAGAGACCATTTAAAAAAGCAAGCCTCTCCTGAAGCCTGAGCATACTCATGGCTGTAGTAGCAAAAATAAAATTATTTGGTCACTACTCCAACATTTACCTGATGGTTGGGAAAGCTATTTTTGTAAAGAAACAGAGTACCTGTGGTCTCTTACTTGATTACTTTTCTTTTAAATTTCTTAAAATATAAAAAAAATATGTTCAGAATCAGGCTGATAGTAGGATAGTCACAGTGGGCTATAATTTGGTGATTCATATTTTAGAAAGAACACCACCTCCAGTCACTAAAAGGTACTGTGGTATTGTTGCTATCCCCTCATCAACATCTTTCCAGAAAGTAAGTTCTGTTTCCTACTAAAGTCTATTTGTTTCCAAAGAAGATTCAAACCATACTATATCCACTATATGCCCAAAAGTGACTGTAGTGTAACAATAAACAAAGTTACTTTTTAATAGACAGGATCATTACATTTATACAATTGTTTTATATGGCCCTAAGTATAGCCTTGTTACAATCACTTCATGTTGTAACTTAATAAGCATGAAATCTGGATTGAAAAGACACAGAGGACCTCAACATTGCTAAGAGTCTCTTGTACTTCAGACTGCTCCGACCCACTCTTTGCATGCTGTCTGTATGGGACTGGCTCTGGAGGTTTAGATGCACTACATTAATTCTGTCCTTACTTTAGTATGACAAAGCTCCTTAACAATTGATGAGATCAACTAGTCACCATTCCTTTATAGTAGCACAATCACCTCTCATTATGACTTTTATAAACCTGGTGTTTTTCCCAAGTTTACCAATAAAAATTGCTATTTATTGACATTTATATTAATGTTCAGATCTAGTATTCTTGGTGGAGGTCTTCAATAAATCTTAATTAAAGGCCATATTACATAAATAGATATATGCTGTATATTTGTGGTATTAAAGGATCTAGGAAAGAAAGAGATCAATTGCAAAAAAGAAAAATATCTAAAAAGCTTCCTGGATTGAAGCAGAGAATTATAATGAAAATAGGTTGAAATGCATTGTAATGAAGTATCCCTGCTGCTTGCTTATTATAAGATTGATTCTGAGTTCAGACAAATCCAAAATAGCCTACTCAGAAGCCACTGTAATCCACAAAAAGGGATGAAATACTGTCTTTTGTAAGATATGATGGAGCTAGAAGACACCAATTAATCGAAACAAGCCTAACATAGAAAGACAAATGCCACATTCTCATTCATATGTGGAAGCTGAAAAAGTTATTTTGTAAAAACAGAATACAGAAAAAGAAAAGTGGGTTGGAGGAAGGACAGGGAGGAGTTAAACAAGGTATAAAATCACAGTTACTTAGGTGGAATGATTTTTAATGTTCTACAGAACGGAAAGTGGCTATATTTCTCACTCATTATATATTTATATATTTTGTAAGGACTAGAAAAGTTCAAACTTTTAACATAAATACTAATTAATTACCCTGATCTGGTAGGTAGAATTACCACTCTTCACAATTACATGTCAAATTGAAAGCTTTTTCAAGAACAAAGATTTCAGAATTGTGTTTCATTTGTGTGGGAGGTGGGTGAGTGCGTATATGCATGTCTCATTAGGGATGAGGAAGTAGGAAGACATCTTTCATGGGCTAGTGTTCTTTCTTTCCACTGTGGGTTCAGGGATTAAACCCAGATTGTCAGGCTTATATGCAATCACCTTTATCTCTTCATCCATCTCATCAGACTTTAGAAATTTGGCATTGGTCAGACGTTTTTATTGTCCTTTATAAAAGCTTAATCCATAGCAAATTTAGTGAAAATACCAAAGTTTGATCTTTTGCTATAATGTGACATCAGGAGATAAAAATAAGAATCAATGCAAAACAGTTTAGGACAGGAAAAGGCTAGATATAACACAAGTCATCAAAAATTGAAAAATGCATATTCATACATGCACTGAGAATTAATAAAATATAGCTACAACTATGTATGTGAATTGAGGAGACTTGAACAAGTCAGGAAAGTATAAATTTACTCGGATAAATGAAATATATAGTATTGAGGTGTACCTTTGGAAATATTATTATATGGGATACTGTACAGGCCTTTAAGATGGTGACTACCTTTTTAGAGAAGAGAAGCTATTCAGACTTATGGCAAACAGGAAACGTTAATTCTAACATTAACATTCAAGGTGGAAGGTAATGGGGATAGAAGTGGAGGTTGGCCTAAAGAGTTAGATCCTTGGCATTTTCCACTCCATATCAAAACCATGCCTTAAAAATAAAAGAATGTGTTCGGTCCCCAGCTCCGAAAAAAAGAACCAAAAAAAAAAATAAAATAAAATAAAAGAATGTGATAGTAGATCAATGATGCTTGTCTTTAGTCTTTATATTTTATGCATATTTTAAACACTTACTCTGCTTTGGCCAAAAAGAGATTAGAGAGACAAAGAAATAGAGATGGTTATTAGAGAACAAGCTTAAGAAATTATGACAGAAAGGCAAGAGTAAATGGATTCAGTATCAGACACTTTACATGGCACGTTCTGTGGCATTATTTGTACTTGATGGTAGAAGAAGTAACCAGACTAGACACAGAGGGGAGGCTAAAAGAGCAAACCATTTTTTGCAGTGCTAGGTAGAACCCACACTGCATGTATGCTGGGCAAGCACACATGAGTCACAGCCACAGACAAGGAAGGAACATCTGATGAAAGGGTCTCTAATGTGCCTGTAATATCAAATTATGTATGTGTAATTAATACATAATACATTTATAATGATGGAGAAAGTTTTAACTAGAAAACAGAAATAATATCAGTCAATACTTATCAAATTATGATCTTTGACTTACTTGTTGTTCCACGGTATCTAGAATACTTAGAAAGTAAAGAAAATACTGTATTTCGTAATTGTGAAATCTAAATTTAATTCTGAGTACCATATAAATTTCAGTATTATCATCTTAAAAGTTACTAACTTTATTTTAAAAAATGCTCCATAGTCCAAAGTCTGCTTATTTGACAAAAATACATATTAACTGAAGTATTTAGTATCATTCAAACATTATTAATATCTCCTAAATGTGTGCTCTTTCAATTGTGTTGCATTCTGTATCTCATGGAGAACTAATAAATGGCTCAAACTAAGTTTCCTAAAAAATATTAGCATTATAAAATGTAGTGACATAAATGTCCGGTCTAAATGGAGACTATCACAAATGATACAAATCTGCAGTGTGACAACACTATTAAACTCATGAAAGCACTTATGGAGGCAGAAGTGCCACTAGAATATGCCACGGCTCCTTTCAGAAAAGCTGAACTGTATTTTAACTGGCAATCCATTCCCCTATGTGCTTCTGAATGTTGTCTACTTTGAAACTTTGTCAAGTAATGATAGGAAAACAGAAACTTTTAAAGAAAACATTAAGACCTCTTTGATAAACTAACATTTTTTTCTAGAACAAGAAAATCTTTTCATAGATGAAACAAAGGACTTTTATTCTGAATTAAAAAAAAAACTATCAAGGCACCACTCATACTGTGAACCCCTCTCTGCCAAAGCATGTAAAGGATGAACCATTGCTGGTAGACTCAGACACTAGACACAAGGAGCAGCAACACTATGCTGAGAGAGAACAGATCAATTACAAAAATGTATAGATCGTTTCACAGCTCAAGACAACACAACACAGGAAAAGCACACAAGCAAAGGAGTGATTGTGCAGACACTGTACTTCTCTGCTGATGAAAATACTCAGATTCTAAGTATAAACCATCCCTTGGTAAAGTATAATCCACACACGGAACATCAGCAGCTAACTTTCTATATGTTTATCACAAAATATCCATGTTATAAAAGCTGGCTTGTTTCTCTTTAGTCATTGTTTTGTAAACTTTAGAATCGACTTGAATATGTGCACTGGAATCAGGACTGTTCCTAGACAGTCTCAGATATCTGAAAAGCAAACAGCTTTAGTAAGAAATAAACGTGCCACACCAACACATGCCTGCATGCTGCCTTTCCTTAGGTGAGCGTGAGACAGAGCCATGCAGAGCAGACCACGCCGGCCTCAACTTCTTGAGCTTCTGATCCTCCTTACTCCGCCTCTAAAGAGCTAAGATTATTACAGCCGTTCATCATGCCCAGCTACCCAAAGCTTTACTTGCAGAAAGCAACTGGTACTTAAAACATGATGAGCAAGATTCAATATAAACAGCACAAACGTAAATGCAATTTTCGCTATAGATTATTTTTTATTATTCTTTAGAAAATGGAGCAACCACTAAAATGTTTTTAAAAAATATGAAATAATTCTATTTCTCAACAGTTAAGTATGATGTGTCTCATCAAATTAATAACTAGAAACAGAGAGTAGACATTAGTGAAAATGTTTATAATTTCAATGTCTATGAATGTATAGAACCAACAGTAATAAATAATACATGCCTCCCCTTGTTTAATTGTGGTTTCATTTAAATGAAGCAGAAAGGGATTAAATGTAAACGAACCTAAAACATGTTATTTACTTCTCATAAATACCTATTACTACAAAAGAGATTGTTAAAACAAAAACTCTGTGTTTTTACTTTATGAAAGTAGTAAGAATTTATTTTTATAAATTTACCTAAAACTGGTGGGAGGTTACCAAACATGCAGAGTATACAATGCATGGCAAGTATAATTTAATATTTTCAAGTACTGGTCTAAGTATTCACTTCTCCTACATAATATGTAGTTCTTCTGAAATCTTGCTTCCAGGTAGACAGTCACTGCTCTGCATGAACACTGTCCGTGTCAGCCAAGCTGAGGCATCTAAACTTCAATTTCCATAGCACTAGAACAGCAAAGACAGACAAGTAAAGCTAATTGTAGATCACAATAAAAGCATCACGGTAACTATATAAAATAATTTTAAATATTTATATTTATGTCCCTCAAAATGCCAGTACTCATGCATTATCTGAAACGACTGAGTCTTTTCACAAACTATGAATACACATTGAGGCTAATTTTAAGAACACTACTGCTTTTTCTAGGTTACATATAAAAATGTATATTCTTTTAAAAATTTTTAGTTGGTTTGATAAAGTTGTACCCATGACTGCTTTTATTTAAATTCATCTTTTCTTTGTGGTTAAAAGTTGAATTCTGATAAAAGTTTCTGTTTGAATATGTTTATAAGTCTAACATGCTTTACAGAGTTCTACAAAACCACCAAAACCACAGTGAATCATCAGCAGTACAACCAGGAGATGTTATCAAGTTCAATTACGTCAATGAGGTTTTACTTCATTTTTCTCTATGCAGCCCAAAAGAAAAACATATATGCATCCTCAAAAACAGAACTGCAGTACTCATGTCAAGCTTAAAAGAATGTGCTGTGGGGTGTTCCCATGTGAACTGTGACCCATGCCGTGTTCTTATTTTTTGAGCTTCATGTTTTTCACATCTATGCTATTGAAACTGAACAAATTTCAGTACTTCCAATTTTTCTAATTCTGTGCCCAGCGGAGACAATCATTTAACTTGGTGTTTATTGAACATAAAAGCATAAAGTATAGACAAAATGTTAAACTACAGCTGTAGTTTATAATAGACTCTAATATATAAACAAAATTTGACCCCTATGAAACAAAAAAGAGCCCCATTCAGGAAATCTAAAACGGGGTAAAGGGGTCTGTGAGGGACTTAGAGGTAGGGAAGAGACTACTATTACACTACTTTTTTTCTATTATTCGTACTATTATGAATCAACTAATTAATCAACTAATAGAATCTATTATTAATCAACTAATAGAATGATGTTCATGACGGACTCTGACCACATGCTATAAAGCAATACAATGTTAGGCACTTAATATATATTGTCTCCTTTTAATATTTACTGTAATTATCCATATTCCTGAAATTCTGGGCCTTCTCCATTTCACATATGAAAAAGTATGCATGCCAAAATCATGCACAAAATCTAGCCACATTTTAGATTGAATTCTAGTACTTTAGGAATTGTTAGGCATTAGGAAATACCATCTTATTCTTACAGTTTACTGCTGTGTGCTGACAATGTGCCCACTGCTTGGGAAAGCATGTAAAAAGCCCAGCAATCTGACATGCTAGCCTCCTTTTCTGTGTGAGAAGAGGAGGCATGGAATGGTGCAGACTACTCTGCTTTGGCCTCCCAGGCCTAGTATTTGTTCTCCTTTGAACCATAGTGAAATCAAGCCCTGTATTCTGTGTCTGCTGAGCAACATTGCAGCTGACTTACATAGTAGGAGTCAACAGCAGGAAACCAGAGCTTATTCAGAGGTAAAGCTTAGGTTAATTCCTCTATGCAGCTTCCCTGGATCTGAATACCACTCCTCCAGCAACAACTTAGTCCTCCATAACTACAGGTTTTCACAGATGATTCTTCAAGCCATAGGTAAGTTGCTTTCTACTGTTACAAGTCTCTGGTCGTCTAGCCTTCTCTTAGCCATATTCTTAACTGTTTTCATTATCTAGAATATTTGTTATTAAAACATTATTATTTGAACCATCTTTGATGGAATTCAGTTTTATGCTGGGCACCAAAGTCATACAAGGTTATCATAACTAAGTTTTTTCCATCACTGCATAATGACAGAATATGAAGTTGGGTTTATTTCCTCTGACTTCAATTCATTTTCATTCATACTATGCTAAATAGGTAATGATGTTCTTTAAGTTATGCTTTTTAAAAATTAAGACCTTTAATTTTTTTAAATCATCCATCTAGACTTGTGACTTTTATAAATAAAGGCTGTTCTATGTATTCATACAATAATTCAGCCACTCTATTGTTAAAATCAGACTCTCTATAACATACATAGTTACAACATCCACTGATATCTGGCACCCACAGATTAAGGAAGCCACTGTAGCAACTCTGAACAATGCACACAACTAAAGATCTATAAACAGCTCAAACAGTCAAATAACACAAAGGAATTGCCTGCCCTGGGTATACTTAGTGCCTAACAAAATATACATAGCACATGTTTCTGTTCTGATTTCCTGAACCACTGGAAATCAAAACCACTGGACTTACTGGTAAAATAATCATATCCCTACAGAAGGGGAAATAACACCAAATACAAATGTGTCATCTGCTAGAAGTCCTTTCTCTTAGGAATTTTGCTGATGGTGTCTTGATATTTGTATCTTTTGATATGTGTAATCTCTACCCAAAAGCAGTACAAAAAAAAGACAGCACACTCCACTCCTCTGTGGGGGCAAATATCAGTAATTCCCTATAAGAATTCAACTGCAAACCTTTCACAGTCTGCCATCTTGAGCATAGGAATTATCAATGATAGTTACAACCCAGATACAGAAAGACTGCTAGGTTTCCATTTATAGACACAGGATAGAAAGAACTGTAGGTAATACCTAAATATTATTGAGGCCATAAATTTGAAAGAGAAAATACTGTGAACAGATATGCTAGTCAATTTTTTTTATGTCCTCAAATTTGAGTCTGATTTTTATTTTAAAAAGACTGAGTTCAAAGAAAAGAATTCAATCCAAGTCTGGCAACAATAGCATGTTCACTGTGCTTGGGGGTGCATGCGTGCACACACATGCACATGCACACACACCCAGAGAAGAGAGAGAGAGAGAGAGAGAGAGAGAGAGAGAGAGAGAGAGAGAGAGAGATGAGATGAGATTTATACAACATTAGTAATCATGAAATCACAGAATCAGCAATGTTGTTTATGATTATTATAATAAAATTTAGATAAATTAACCTGTTAAATGGATAAATAACTTTAAATTTCCTCTCTCCTTTCCCATTTCACTCTAATTCAATCAAGATTTGTCTTGTTTTTCTATTCCCACATTTATTTTTTGCATTTAACAATATATTAACCATATTTTTTACCTCACTTCACTTTCAACAACATGTAATTCTCCTTTTACAATTCTAGTCTCACTTTATACAATAACATCATTTTGCAAATAAATAACACTAAGACGAGAGAAACTGATCTTCCTTGTCTTCATAACTCTGTGTCTATCCTTACTTAAAAGAAAAATCTGTATATAGACAAACATTCAAGTAAATAAATGAACTATTTCTTCATAGGTCAGACAAACCTTCTACAAAGAAAAATATAAATATATAATTATATCAATTCACCTTCCTAACCAGTTACCTGATAAGTTTTCCAAGCCTATTTGGTATTTCTTGCATCCTATTCACACACACACACACACACACACACACACACACACACACACACACACACACACCCTTTTTCCCTTGGTTTTTTACTCTTTTTTTCCTATTTCTTTACTCTCATTAATTCTTCTATCCACTTAAAAAAAATACATATATCCCTTAAATTATAAAACTTTTTAAAAACTTCCAAATTTAATAAGAAAATAATAAGAAACTAGGCTGACCAAGTATGTTCTCAATATGCAGACTGTGGACCATAAAAAGTTGTGGGTGCTCAATGATTTTGTCAAATTTCCTAAAGAAATAAAAGGCATTTCTTCCAAAATGGACTATGTAGGAAAAATAGCAGAGTATATGTAAAACTGTTTTCTTAACACTTCATCTTATGGGAGTCTTCTCACTTAAACATCTACCCACTCCTTACAGGGCATTAACAATCCAAAGTATGAATGAACTGAAGTCCATGCTGAGAAACCATTTGAGTTTATTGGGCTACTTACAGAACATGAATAAGGGTTGCTTACAGAAGCAGGCTCAACCCCAAAGCATCACAAAGTTTTAACAGAGCATAAATTCCTACTTTTCCATAACTTCATGGATGGAGTCCCCATTTTCATAGTCTACTCTAGCAACCACAAGACCATGTGCAACTAGGGCAGAATGATAAATGAATGGGCAGGACAAGGAGGTACAGAAGGGAGCAGAAAGAATCCCAAGAGAGGATTCAATCATCTACTTGAACCCCTCCTTTCATGAAGTAACCTCAACAGACAACAAAATTAATAGTCACAGCTGTTTTGATGAAGATGATGGCTGACATACTCAGAGAAGAGTGGTCTGGAACACTTGTGAGAGTTTAAACAACTTCTCACAGCAAAAAATCTTGTTTTGCTAAGACGAATTTACTTTGCCATCAACTGTCTTTATTTTAGAACTCAATGTTAAATTTAAAAGATGTCTATTCAAAGTTTGGAGCAAAGACTGAAAGAATGGCCACCCCTGCCCAACATGTAGCCTGTTGATTATATACACACACACACACACACACACACACACACACACACACACACACACACACACACACACACATATATATATATATATATCCACCAATATATTATATATATATATATCCAAAGACTAGATTAAGATTGCATGCTAAGAAGGAACTGGATATAGACCTCTCCTGAGAGACACAGCCAGAACATGCCAAATACAGAGGCGAGAGCTAGCAGCAAACCACTGAACTGAGAACAGGGTCACCCACTGGAGGAGTTAGAGAAAAGATTGAAGAAGCTGAAGGGGCTTGCAACCACATAAGAACAACAACACCAACCAACCAGAGCTCCCAGGGATTAAACCACCATCCAAAGACTATGAACTGACCCATAGCTCCAGCTACATATGGAACAGAGGATGGCCTTATTAGACACCAATGAAAGGAAAAGCTCTCGATCCTACCAAGGCTGGACACTCCAGTGTAGGGGAATGTGGGGGGGCTGGTTGGGGAGGGGAAACGTCCTTTTAGAAGGGGAGGAGGATGGAATAGGGGACTTATGGCCAGGAAATCAGGAAGGGGAATAACATTTGAAATATAAATAAAAAATATCCAATAAAAATAAAGGTATACTAAAGAAATGTTCAACATCTTTAGTCATAAGGGAAATGCAAATCAAAACAACCCTGAGATTTCACCTCACACCAGTGAGAATGGCTAAGATCAAAAACTCAGGTGACAACAAATGCTGGCGAGGATGTGGAGAAAGAGGAACACTCCTCCATTGTTGGTGGGATTGCAGACTGGTACAACCACTCTGGAAATCAGTCTGGAGGTTCCTCAGAAAATTGGACATTACACTACCTGAGGACCCAGCTATACCTCTCTTGGGCATATACCCACAAGATGCCCCAACATATAAAAAGGACACGTGCTCCACTATGTTCATAGCAGCCTTATTTATAATAGCCAGAAGCTGGAAAGAACCCAGATGCCCTTCAACAGAGGAATGGATACAGAAAATGTGGTACATCTACACAATGGAATATTACTCAGCTATCAAAAACAATGCCTTTATGAAATTCATAGACAAATGGTTGGAACTGGAAAATATCATCCTGAGTGAGGTAACCCAATCACAGAAAAACACACATGGCATGCACTCATTGATAAGTGGCTATTAGCCCAAATGCTTGAATTACCCTAGATGCATAGAACACATGAAACTCAAGACGGATGATCAAAATGTGAATGCTTCACTCCTTCTTTAAAAGGGGAACAAGAATACCCTTGGCAGGGAAGAGAGAGGCAAAGATTAAAACGGAGACAGAAGAACGCCCATTCAGAGCCTGCCCCACATGTGGCCCATACATATACAGCCACCCAATTAGACAAGATGGATGAAGCAAAGAAGTGCAGGCCGACAGGAACCAGATGTAGATCTCTCCTGAGGGACACAGTCAGAATACAGCAAATACAGAGGTGAATGCCAGCAGCAAACCACTGAACTGAGAACAGGACCCCCATTGAAGGAATCAGAGAAAGAACTGGAAGAGCTTGAAGGGGCTCGAGACCCCTTATGAACAACAATGCCAAGCAACCAGAGCTTCCAGGGACTAAGCCACTACCCAAAGACTATACATGGACTGACCCTGGACTCTGACCTCATAGGTAGCAATGAATATCCTAGTAAGATCACCAGTGGAAGGGGAAGCCCTGGGTCCTGCTAAGACTGAACCCCAGTGAACCTGATTGTTGGGGGAGGGCGGCAATGGGGGAGGGTGGGAGGGGAACACCCATAAAGAAGGGGAGGGGGAGGGATTAGGGGGATGTTTGCCCGGAAACCGAGAAAGGGAATAACATTGGAAATGTAAATAAGAAATACTCAAGTTAATAAAAAAAAATAAATAAATAAAATAAATTTAAAAAAAGAAATATAAAAAAAATAAAGGTGTAAAAATGTTTTAAAAAGATGTCTATTAAACAAAATCAACACTAAAGCAACAAAGCTTTTATGCTAATTAACCAAGAAAAAACTTAAAAATCAAATTCTAACCAATTAATCTGTCAAAATAAAAATTTGACATTTTCATTTGAGATTTCTATTGGTCAAACAAAATTATTCAAGTGACCAGCAGTATCTATTTGACACTGATATTAGCTGAGTAAATACATTTTGTCATGGTAACCAAGCTTACATTTAAGCAAGCAAAGTTACTAGTTCCATAGCAACCTGACTTTAAAATGAAAATCAGTAATCTCTCTTTGCTTAGAAAGATCAAATTCTCCAAAGACTGTCTTGGTATCTAACAGTTATAAAGCAAAATATGCAAAAAGTTTTATATTTTACATAAGTAAAGACGCTTTTAAAAGAAGTCTTATAATTGCAGATAAATTTAACATCATCTTTCAAAAAATCTTAACAGAATAGAAAACCACTAAATGCTAATTTTCCATATGTAACAAAAGACTGGAATAGTAAAACCCTAGGAACTATTAATACTGGATTGATGGTTACTACAGTGTGGTTAAGACTCAGCTAAAGAAGGTGGCAAATCAAAATACTTCAAGTAACTTTTAACTAACACATCTAAATAGAAGCAACTCAAATTATTTATTTTTCCAAGCTGATCTTTCTGATAGTAGCATTCAAATAAAAATTAACATTTATAGCTCTAAATCACACTGAAAAAGAAAACCACCACATAGTTGTATTAAGGTATATCAATAATCAGTGAATTCTTTGATCTTTTTCTTCGAAACTATAGCTGGTCACTTATTAATAGATAAATCCATTGGAATGTTGTGTTCTGCTGAGATTAAAGAGTCTAGTGCAGTGGTAAAGTGTTCTATTTTTTTAAGCCATCGAACTGTTAGAAAGTAAATTCTTGGTTTTTGTTGTTATGTTGAGAGCCCACAAGGATAATTAAATAAACCCATGAATAGCATGCATTTAAATGCAGGCCATTTTTAAAACTCAACAAATATTAACACAAAACATAAACAAAGTCTGCAACCTTCATCCTGCAGGATAAGGTCTGTTTTGTTTCTACTGGGATCTTGAAAAGAAAACACCTAGTATGTAATAGCTGCTTAATAACTACTTATATAATAAATTAATTTATAATATATTTTCAATTAAGTAGTTTAAGATTTGATTAGAGTCTAATGTTATTATGGTAGCTAATAGTTATCAAGAGTCACTATATATCGTATTACTTCACTTAAAACTTGAGAATCAATATTATAGCTTTCCCTATTTTTTATAATAAATTACGCCTAAATGTCTTAGCAACTGTGTGACTTTATATAACAAGTAAATAAGGAGAACAATAATTTAAACAGATCTTGATAACTAAAAAACAATTCATCTTAATGACAAATTTACAACTCATATTTATGCCATATACAAATTTCCACTATATCAGCATCTTTCATTTTATAAAAAGATCAATTTTACAAAAATATTTCAGAAAAGAAATTTTCAAGGAACAAGTGACTGCAACATATCTTCCTAGCTTTTATGGTCAGTCTCCAACCAAATCAGAGTTCTTGCCTCTAAAACATCTGCTTCCGTTGTAACATCACACACAAAAGTGTACTGCCAATTTACAACACCGAGGACCAAATTACTTTCTACCAGATATCAGTGCAGAAAAGAACACACTGTCTCACATTCATTGTGCAGATGAACTGTGTTTTATGAAATGTAAAACACTACAAAAATGCTCAGAATATTGTTGCTAAGGCACTGACTTAAGTACATGTTGTCTAGATTCCTCACAATTAGAATGTGTTATTATTATAAGATATAAATAATCTTCCCTCCTAGGCTCCATCTGTCCTAAAGACTCATTCTACAAAAAAAAAAAAAAAAAAAAAAAAAATTCATTTCTCTACAATGTTAATCTTTTTGGACTGCTATAAAAGTAACTCGTCACCTGGATTTTGGAGGGTTTAGGATTATGTGACACAAGAAGACAAGACAGAAGAATGAAGTCAGGTTGCTGATAAAGGAGAACTAACCCCTTTTTAGCCAGCACGGGCTGTCAACAGCTGGATAGTCCAAGAAAAGCCGCACTTCCTACTGGTATGGCCCTCTGCCCTCTTACACCTTCCCTTTGTCTCTCCTCTTCAGGCCTTTAGTGGCAGGGATTATTTCCCATAGGTCTCCTCAGACTTGAAAATAGTTCTTTGTCACATGATCTTCAGTGACTAACTAGAGTATGGCCCCCAATGACATACACACAATTTTCTCATATTATTCTTGGCATTCAACTTAAGTATTTGTATATAAAGTGTACTAGAAAAGACACTAGACATAAAGTGAGAAATTTTTCATTCTGTTTCCAGTTGGACCAATAATAATGTTCTATTAAACTTAAAATTCTTTTTTTAGACTTTATTTATTTTATGTATGTGAGTACACCATCACTGTCCTCAGACACATCAGAGGAGGGCATCAGATCCCATTACAGATGGTTGTGACCCACCATGTGGTTGCTGGTTGAACTCAGGACCTCTGGAAGAGCAGTCAGTGCTCCTAACCACTGAGCCATCTCTCCAGCCCCTAAACTTAAAATTCTTAAGGAATGTGTTCTTGGTTAGAATAAATGATCATCTAAAACCAATTTAAGGAATTATGGGGATTTTTCAATTAATAGTTAAAACACTACCAACAGGAAATTTATTTCTAGTATTTGATAAGCACCGGCTCTCTAAAAAGCAAATGAAATTAATTTTAGTCCAGGACTGACAAAATGAATTATTTCCTTTCAGCTGGGTCTCACAATTCATGTTCTTCATCATAAAAGTCAACATGCAACTGTTCACATGCATATCCACTGACATTTCATGTGTTTCATTTTTAAAAATCTCCTTTCAGACAAGAGATGTTGTCAGACAAATATCCCACATGTAAATGGTCTCAACTGAATAGACTCTATGTTAGGGAAGTGCTAATAAACTTCTTGGACTCCTCCTGACACTTGCCTTTCAGCAAGTTGTTACACTGCAGATAATCAGTTGCAATTGAAGATTGTATGAAATCACTCAATACCACAGTTAAAATCAGAAATACGGCAAACTCTTTAATAAAGACCTAAAATAATAAATATAAATCAATATAAATATAATAGATCTAAAAAATGCATGTCCTACAAATTATGAAGGAATGTGATCTTGGTGATATGGGTTGTTGATCACACCATATGATACACACAGCCCGGTATTCCCTGTGGTTTGAGCATAAACTACCGTCAAGGCTACTCCACCACAGTACACCTTACCCTTCCATCTGCTTTGCTGTTAGTTTGCCACAGGTCAGACTACACGCATCCAAAGATGGCCTCAAATGTGCCTCTGCGTTCCCTGTGGTAAGACTGCAGATGTCAACACTTTGCCTAACTTTAAATTTTACATTTTAGGTGCTAATGAACTTTCTCCCCAAACAATATATACTACTTCACTGCCATCGTTTGCCTCCCAAACTGAAGATAGGATACAGTTGCTGAAGATACCACACATACACTTGGAACACAGAACTTGGAGGTATCAAGATGGAATCTTTTCTGAAGACGAGCTCACATAGTAGCCAACAGTACTCTGTAAGCTGTCTAGGAAGAAAAACAATCAGTAGTCCTACACACCTCTAAAGCCGATGGCTCACAACAATGACCAGCACGGCCAGACTCTCAAGGGTGCAGTGGTAGCACTAATATGCTGAGGTTAACCAACAGCAATCTAAATGTGCTTGAGGCTCACTCAATAAGAGGGAATTCGTGCCTAGTAGTGTAAACCTAGCCAATTACCCGTGTCTAGTTAAGTCATAAATCCTAAACCAAAGTTACTACTGCTAGTTTTCTAAACCAGCAAAATTCCCACACTCTAAACAACCTTTTACCCACTGATAATTTGCTGATAAATTACTCCTGTTCTAGAAAGCTTCTTTCTGCAGCTGATGAAGATCATCACAAAATCCACAACTGATTAAAATGTAAAAAGCAATTGTGGTTTTCCCAACCCCGATTGTTATGTCTAACCATACGACCCTTGTACCTAACATGGGGGGGGGCGCGCACGAGTAGGGGTTGGAAGCAGGAAGATTGTCAAACCAGAAACCCATAATGTTTGCTGTGAGATGGAAGTTGACAGGAAGAAATCTCAACAACATGGCTTCCCAAAGAAGATGTGAACAATGACACATCAACTGACATGCCATAGCTGAAGGCCATTAGTGGCTGCTAAGAGGAGAAAACAGCCATTTCTAGTAATGAGCCCCCTAAGAGTTTATCCTAGGTGGTCAGCCCTAACATACACATATATGTAAGCAACACCAAATGGCCTCAGGAGGTTTTACTTATACTACATATGTATATATAACAATAATAGTTAAAGATGTGATTTGAAAAGAAGTAAACCAGCACCAGAGAAGTTCAAGGGGAGGAAATATAATGTACGAAATTCTCAAAAATAATAAAAAACTTGATAGCTTAATAAAGAAAATAGCTAAGAAAGTATAAAATTAAGCAATAAAATAAAAACTAAAATTTTTTTTTATTAACTTGAGTATTTCTTATTTACATTTCCAGTGTTATTCCCTTTCTCGGTTTCTGGGCCAACATCCCCTTAACCCCGCCCCCTCCCCTTCTTCATGGGTGTTCCCCTCCCCATCCTCCCCCCAATTGCTGCCCTCCCCACAACAATCAGGTTCACTGGGGGGTTCAGTTATAGCAGGACCAAGGGCTTCCCCTTCCACTGGTGATCTTACTAGGATATTCATTGCTACCTATGAGGTCAGAGTCCAGTGTCAGTCCATGTATAGTCTTTGGGTAGTGGCTTAGTCCCTGGAAGCTCTGGTTGGTTGGCATTGTTGTTCATATGGGGTCTCGAGCTCCTTCAAGCTCTTCCAGTCCTTTCTCTGATTCCTTCAACGGGGGTTCCGTTCTCAGTTCAGTGGTTTGCTGCTGGCATTCGCCTCTGTATTTGCTGTATTCTGACTGTGTCTCTCAGGACAGATCCACATTCAGCTCCCATCTGCCTGCACTTCCCTGCTTCATCCATCCTGTCCAATTGGGTGGCTGTATATGTATGGGCCACATGTGGGGCAGGCTCTGAATGGGTGTTCCTTCTGCCTCTGTTTTAATCTTTGCCTCTCTATTCCCTGACAAGGGTATTCTTGTTCCCCTTTTAAAGAAGGAGTGAAGCATTCACATTTTGATCATCCATCTTGAGTTTCATGTGTCCTGTGCATCTAGGGTAATTCAAGCATTTGGGCTAATAGCCACTTATCAATGAGTGCATGCCATGTGTGTTTTTCTGTGATTGGGTTACCTCACTCAGGATGTTATTTTCCAGTTCCAACCATTTGCCTATGAATTTCATAAAGGCATTGTTTTTGATAGCTGAGTAATATTCCATTGTAAAAACTAAATTTTAACTTCTACAAATATCTATGCAATTCCAAAAAGAACTAACCCATGGAAAGTGGACCATATCTATGCCATGAAATATTTTCCTGAGTTTTTAGCTACCTGAGCATAGCAACATCGCATACTCGCATTATTTTACCTAACATCTTAGTTGTTTAGAAAAGTTTTTTTAACGTGTCTGCTATTTAATATAATCTAAACAGAACAGGAAGTTCCAAATACAAACTTCCACAATCAGTCTATCATGTTCAAAGATAAAAATAAATAAACCAGTGAGATTTCTGTTGGTGTGGAATAAACTGTTTCTATAAAAGTTCTGTTTTCTAACTTTAATCATCTAATACCACAAGTGCAGTTTAAGAAATCTCCAGTGTCCACTTCAGTTTCCAAGAAAAAGCAGTGATTAAGACCCTGCATACACTCTGCTTGCTGAAATATTTTGGCACTCTAGTTGATTGAAAATAGGACAGAGAGAGATGTATTCAACAGGAATACATGCAAACACCCCATAGAAACTTGCTTTAAACATCAGAAAATAAATCATGCATTTGTCTGTCCAATTGTGTGTGTGTGTGTGTGTATGTATGTATGTATATATATATATATATATGTATTAGAGCTATAACCCACACTATCTCCCATTTCTATATTTCAGTTTATCTTTAACAATAATGGATTTTGTATAGACATTATGATTTCACAATATCCAATCCTTTCTTATTCTCAAATATTTTCCTCCTCTTTATGTTTTCAATGCTTCTTCCTCTTGTATTTTCCCCTTTACATTCTGTGCTATTTCCTTATATTCTCATTTTCATATAAGAGAAAATTATTTTTAGAATATCCATTAAAGAAAAGTTCATTAACATGTTTTTAATTCTAAAATTGCTAAGAAGAAATGTCTATGTCTCCAAATAACCCAATAACATTTCACTTAAGCAAAAAATTAAGTTTATTTTTCCTCTGAGGCAGCAGCTGGTGGATGAGGGAAAGTGTTATGTTCCTGAGGAAAGACAATTATACTATACATCTCTCAAGCACCGCCACACCTTCATCCCTGAGCACCAAGTTATCATCCTATCACACAGCGGTACTGAGTCAGAATCACAAAGCAATGGGCAAATGAGAATATGAGAGAAAAGTCCCAGTGTGAAAGTCAGTATATTATACTAGACTATTAGACAACCTTTAGAAGAAAAAAAACAAAAAGAAGAATAGTGGAAGTTCAGCTCAGAGTTGAAACGGTCAAAAATAAAATGATCCTTAACAGTATTAATTTCAATATTTTCACAGCAACAGTCATGATTTCAACCTAATTTAGTAGCTAATGAAGAACATGGCTCATAGCTGACAGGGAGATATAAAAAAGCCTAAATGAAACAAATAAATGCTCCCAAAGAAGAAAACATCAGGGAAGGATGGATGGGAGGGAGGGCTTTGAGGAAATTAAGAGAAGCAATTTAATACATAACCAGAAAATACAAAAAAAGACCAATTCTCAAAATTACCTATCATTAGAAAAAATGTGAAAGATGACAAAATTGGCTTATATCAGAAGATAGTATACTAAAAGCAGAAGGAAAGCAAAACTCTTTAGAACCTTGACTAAAACACTCTTCTCAGGGGAGGCTGGAAATAAAGCTCAAAGCAGGAAGAGTCCAAGTCCCCAACAAATCACAGTCACAGGATACTGACAGAGCTAGCAATGAGGTTGCTAGTGTTTCGTGGCTCCCGCAACATATGTAGCAGAAGACTGCTTATCTGCATCAACGGGAAGGAAGACGCTTGGTCCTGTGGAGGTATGCTGCACCAGCAAAGTGGGATGCTAGAAGGGTGAGGCAGGAGTGAATGGGTGGGTGGGGAAGCACCCTCTTAGAGGCAAAGGGGAGGAAGGAGGGGGGAGGGTTTGCAGAGAGGAGACCAGTAATGGGGACATCTGAAATGTAAACAAATAAAATAATAAAAGAGAAAAAGAAAGAAAAGCACAAAATGGAGTAGCAATTAGTAGATACTTGTATCAACTCACTAAAAAGACAGTGATCTTTTCCTTTTTGACAAGAACAACTATCAGATATCATATCAGAAAAATGAAGTCTAAATTTCTCAAAGCAAGGCTGCTTAACATGGAGAAGGGGCCAATGTGACTACAGAGTGTATAGAGGCATTTGCCTTTATCTTGTCAGAAAACCTGATTTGGATCCCTAGGACTCGCATAATGAAAGACAAGAACTCAAGATAGCCCTCCCTCCACCTCTGTCTGTGTTTCTCTCTCTCTCTCTCTCTCTCTCTCTCTCTCTCTCTCTCTCTCTCTCTCTCTCTCTCTCTCACACACACACACACACACACACACACACACACACACACACGAGAAAGAGACAGAAACAGAGACAGAGTCAGAGACAGGCAGAATGCTACATGGATCTTGTTTAGCATGAAGCTAGCATATTTTAAGGCATCATCATTTTAGTATAAATATTTCAACAATGATAGAAACATTTTTGCCCCTTTAACTAGAATGCCACTGCTTTGGAAACTGTCCAAAACTATAATGAATGCTTTAAAAAAAAAAAAAACCAACTAGAAGGGCTGAAGAGATGGCTCAGCTGTCAAAAGTACCTGTTGCTCTTGCTGAGGACCTGGGTTTGGGTCTCAGCTCCCTTATCGAGTGGCTCACAACCACCTCTAACCTACCTCCAAGTGCCAGGGGATGTGTCTTCTCTAGCTCTCATGTGTCCTTGCACATGAACACACACACACAAACACAAACACATACACACACACAAACACACACACATACACACACACAAACACACAAACACACACACTTAAAAATAAAATCTATAAAAACAATAATTATTAGAATTATTAGATAAGAGTTCCCTTTGAAATAGCATTTGAAATTTTGAAATGGTTAAAGTTTGAATCTAATAGTCATTCTGTTTAGATCTGAATTAATATTACTTTATATGAAGCATATTGTAAAAATATAATTAATACCTGTTTACTTCAGGTCTGTTTGGAAATAAGTAATTAGTAATTTCATAAAACTAAAATATATTACATGCAAAGTCCCATTTAACATATATTAATTACATGAAAATTCAAAGAGCAAATGACTTCAAAATTACTTTGTACTGAAAAGCCTTTAGATTTCTGGGAACGATTTAAAATTACAGGAAAAAAGAGTTAGTGTTTTAATTTATGGATGCTGCCTCTTCAGGCCATCTGCCTCAAAGCAAAACAGCTGTCAATGATCAAACATGACCGTGTTTAACCTGAAACATAAACAGCCATGTATCCAGGAGAACAATTAATGAGCACAAAACAGTTATCCATTTAACAATTTCAAGAATGAGGCTCCAATGTGAAATACTATAATATATCCTAAAGTGATCCTCAGTATCATGAAATTTAATTTTAAGACACATAATCTATTCTTACAAGTATAATCTGGTGGTATATTAAAGAATTTAAGTTAAATAATTTGCTTATAATATTAATTTGCAATATGTTAAAAATCTCATAAAATGCTACTGTATGCACACTACCACTACTAGTAGACTTTGTTATACAAATCATATATTCAATGTTTCTTCTAAAATTTGTATACATCAAATAAAGGTACAAAATAAAAATCATGACCTTCCCTTTTGTCTCTTGGCAGAGCATTCTGTATGGACTGCTTCTGACTTTCCTAAATATAGCACGTACCCTTCTGACTTATAACTTGCATATTTGTAAGTTTTGATAACATTATTTTTCACAGTTTTGAGACATACAATTTGCATTATGTTGTATAAATCCATTCAAAAATGACAAATTGGCTGCTTTACACTTAGTTATATACCACTCCCTCTAAATCTAGTGGCTGCCCCCAGAGAAGCTAATGAAATTCTGTGAAGTTAAATCTTTGCAACATCAAATACAGTCCTCCAAATGCTAACACTGAGCATCTACCCATGCTCTTTCTAAGCACACTCAGGACTTTTCTGGGTCAAACACCACTCATTTATATATCTATATGAAGACTGACACTTTAAACAATGGCTGACAGAACCTAAAGCTCTTTAAAATGTCTCAAAAACATAGCATTGTTATTAAAACATCATTTCATATAAGGCAAGAATAAAAACACATGGATATGTTTTTGTAATCAACTTTTAAAATTTACTAGAAAGGGAATGGTTAAGACATTGTTTCCAAATTGCACTGATTTTGCGAAGGATCTAGATTCTGTCACTCCATATCCGTAAGTCATTTAGCATGCTGTTCACATTAAAGAGTATCAGCTTTGAGAAAGACTCCTTAAGGAAACTCAACAATTTCAGGGCAGCACTCTCTGCTGACAAGAAACAATTAAACAATTTTCCCAGCACTTCGGAAATAAATGTTTCAGTCCTGAGGAGAAGCTGTTGACAAAGTAACAAAGAAAGCAAGGCTAACAAGTGCTGAATATTCCCATTCTTTCCCTGACTCATTCAGATATCCATTCCCACAAAATCAAGAGAATCTAGAAAATGAACCCTCATTTTGCTCTAATTTCCTGCCAAACAAAAGATAAGCAGCAGTTGAATATACTGAGTATAGGTTGAGTACTCCGTATTCCCAAAAGTAGTGGAGATATTACTTCACATTACAATCAATGGCGTCTAAAGGTTGTTTTTCTCCTTACCCATCTGTTGTCATGTTGATAGCCACGCTGACATGTGTCGAATAAACCCTCAGTGTAATTTTGATTTACATTTCTGTGATACCTAAGATTGAACATATTTCCATATACTTACTTACTGGTGACTTGTATTTTTTTCTTTTGAGAACTGTGGGTTCAATAGCCCATTTATTGGTTGAAGACTAGCCTTTGGTGTTTAACTTCTGGACTTCATTACATATGCTAGATAGTAATCACCTGTCATCTGTATAATTGACAATGTTTTCTCATTCTGCAAGGTCTCGTTACCAAGAATTGTATGCTGCACTGTGTAGGAGTTTTAATATCATGTGATCCTACTTGTCAAATCTTGCTATTCCTTCCTCAGCTACCAGAATCCTTTCCATGGAGGATTTCCTCTTGTTTTGTCAATAAATTTTCGGTATCCTTGTCAGAATCCAGTGGTTGTGCACACATGAGTCCTCTTCTGAGTCCTCTGCCCTATTCCATTGGTCTACATGTTTGCTCTTCTGTCATGTTACCACCTTATTTTTGTTACTATGACTTAACAGTACAATCTGAAATCAGTTATCATGGTTTCTACAACTTTGCTTATTTTGCTCAAGATAGTTTTTGGCTATTGTATTAATTTTTTCTTTCTCCTTACTGATAGTCTCCATTTACCATATGCATTATTATTATTCTGATATCCTTGTGAATTAACTAAGTATATTTAAGCACTTGATAGTCTATAGCTATAAGTTTAATACTGTGCTTCTTCTTAGACATTGTTATTTCATTTGTTTTTGTGAATCAGCTCTGCTTTCTTTGCATGTCTCATACTTTGGTGTAACTGAACATTTTAATATAATGTGGCAGCTCTAGAGATTGGATTCTCTCCTTTCCTTAGTGTTTTGCTTCTGCTGCTGCTGCTGCTGCTGCTGCTGCTGCTGCTGCTGCTGCTGCTGCTGCTGCTGCTGCTGCTGTAAACTCATACTGTTCAAATAACTTGCCTTTTAAGGGCTAAATATTCATGAGCAGGACTTGAACCCATCTGACTTCAGGGTAGGTTTTCTAACTCCTATCATTGATATCTGTTTTAAACTTGAGCAGACAGAGTTCCTATCCTGTGTCTGCCCAGTGCTAATGTAAGAATGTCCCCACTATTAACACAGAGTTAATCAGATCTAGCTCTGAATGGCTTATACAGCTGTGTAGTCTTCATCCTGCTTTTATTAAAAAGTCCAATGTGGGAAAATAAGTTGTATCAAAACTTAATCAAAACAGCCAGTCCAGAATGTTATCATGATCACAAGAAAGTGATAGTGTCATGTTTCTCACATGTGCAGAAATTACGGCATATTAGATTAAGGTACTTCTAGAGCCCAAAGCATTGGTACTATCTATAAGCCCTTAGCCAAGTCAACCCATGCCCATTTATCTACCTTATCTACAGAAACGATGCTATATAAAAATAAAAATATATCAGCAAGGTGCTTGTTAAAAATATTCATAATAATCAGGAGAGGTGTGGCATATGCCTGCAATTCCAGCATGTGGGAAGCAGAAGATATTTAAAGATACCCAGGAAGTTCAAGGCCAGCTTTGGAGAACTACACAAAACACCACCTTTAAAAGAAAACTAAAGACCATGATAGTTTAATGTTTAGAAACTAACTACTGAAGCCCTTATAAAAATTAAATACCACAGAATACATTATAGTTAATCTGGTACATATAAAATAGACTTCCTAAAATTTTTCTATAGAATTATTTAAAAAATTGTCATGTGTTCATAACAATTGTCATTATTCCTGGTTTTGAAAATTTAGAAACGATAACTAATGGGAATATGACTCAGGATGAAATAGTATTTGTTAAAGAATTCCATTTATGTTTATGAGTGTTTTGACTGCATGTACATAAGAGCACCATATGCCACCAATATTCAAGAAAGTCAGGGAGGGTACTGGAGCCCCTTGGAACTGATGTTACAGGTGGGTACAGGCTCCTACTAGGTGCAGAGAACCAAAGCACAGTCCTCTTCAAAAGCAGTAATCTCTGAGCCATCATATCTCCAGCTACTAAATACTTTTGGCACTAAGTATAACTGACAATTCTTAAGAGTTCAGGAATTTAAGAATACAGTTAAATGGAACTAGTAGTTTTAAAACCTAATTTTACATGCTGACATGAGCCAGATATAGCTGTCTCCTGAGAGGCTCTGACAGAGCATGACCAATACCAAGACAAATGCTCAAAGCCAACCATTGAACTGAGAATGGGGTCCCCATTGGAGGAGTTAGAGAAAGGATAGAAGGAGCTGAAGGGGCTTGCAACCTTTTAAGAACAACAATACCAACCAACCAGAGCTCCCAGAGACTAAACCACTACCCAAAGACTATACATGGACAGACCCATGACTCCAGCTGCATATGTAGCAGAGGATGGCCTTGTTAGGAACCAATGGGAGGAAAAGCTCTTAGTCCTGCAAAGGCTGAACCCCACCCCCAGTGTAGGGTAATGTCAGGGTGGGTAGGCGGGAAGAGGTGGGTGGTTGGGTTGGGGAACACCCTCATAGAAGAAGGGGGAATGGGATAGGGAGTTTATGGACAGGAAACCAGAAAAGGGAATAACATTTGAAATGTAAATTTAAAAAACCCAATAAAAAAAACCCTAATTTTAAAAATACTCTGTAACAAATAAAGACTAACTTTGACACCCCTGAAAAATACTAATTTCAATTGCATAAAATGTAAACACTAACATGTAATTATTTATACATAGACAAAACTACATTTTTAGGAGAAAAGAATGTTTTTATAATTATATATATGTAATATGTGTATTCTCTATTAATGTTTTAAATACAAAATATGGCAAGGGAAAAGAAAGAAAATCCCTGAGTAGTTTTAAAAGTCCCTATTTTTTATCCTAGGAAATAACATAGAGAGCTTTCGTTGCTGTTATTTTCTTTTCCTGGATGATTGCCTGCAGATTTTCTAAAAGACAATAATGACAAACACGTGTTCAAGAAAACAGACATGCCACAAACTGAGGAAGGTCAGACTCATTACGTCAGAAATGAACTTTGTTCCACAATGGCACATTTCAAACATGAATACCATATTTCAGAAAACAATGGATGAGACAAATTTGTCACCCTATGTTTGACAGAAGGAGGCTAGAACAAAGTTTGACTTGGCTTCCACGATATTTAGAATCTTCTATGGCTAGCCAGCACAAATGATCCTCTCTCGATGCAGAGCACTGCCCAGTCCCTGTTGCCCCTGTTTGCTTCCCATGTTTCTTCCCTGGACTTGATTGTTATTTTCTATTTTCCCTACCCCCGCTATGCTTCAGACCTCTAAATGATTATCTTGGATGTTGCTTTGTCTAGCCAATGTGCTTGAAGACAAGTACATTCTTAATTTCTTGTTCCATTAATATTGCATCTTATAGTCTTCTTGCTATAATTGCCATGAGTTTAACTTTAATTTCAAGAACAAAAATTCTACATCATTCTCATAGAACCCATTATTTTTTAATGACTAACAAAGCTTGAAATCTAATGAATAAAAATTAAGATGTTTGAGCATTTCAGAAAAGAAATCCGAGTAACATTTTTCATATTATCATTTGATTAAGTAATAGACATACTAATAGTGAAAATATATGAGTTTCCTGAAACGAATTTCATACTAAACATTTTTAAATATTGTAAGAATATTAGGGGCAGGGAGATACTTTAGTATGTAAGGTAATTTGCCTTGCAAGCATGAAACCCTGAATAGTCCCCAGAATCCACGTAAAATAAAACTGGACATTGTGGCACATTCTGGGAACCCCAGAGCTAAGGAGGTGGGGAGAGGCAAATCCTTGGGGATGATGACTGACCAGCCAACCTAATCAACTTCATGAAGTGCAAGTCTGTGGGAGAACCTGTCTTGACTATAAAGTAAAAGACTCCTGAGGAATAATACCCAAGGTTTCCCTTGGGCTTTCACACACACACACACACACACACACACACACTCCACATCCATGTGCACTTGCATATACACAAACAATTGACAGATCAGACAAATACGATGGATAGATGGATAGATAGATAGATAGATAGATAGATATATAGATAGATAGATAGATAGATAGGGAGGGAGGGAGGGAGGGAGGGAGGGAGGGATGGATACAAACATAATTGTGTGCCTTATCATTGGGAAGAGGGCAAAGGATCAAATTTCATTATACTTGTATGACACAATGCACAAAATAAGTATTATGTTACCAACAATCTAAGATTAAGAAGCATGCTAGGAAGAAACAGAACTACAAAATGCTAACCTAAATGATATATCGCAGTGTTATCCTCCATGGTTCTCGCATAATGGCATTACCTTCCTCTCAATCAAAGTAACTATTCAAAAAACTGTACATTAAAAGAACGTAGGGGGTGGAAGAGAGCTAAGTGATTGAAGTATTCCCCCATTCTCCTGATTGTCTTGAGTCAAGCTTTAGCGCTCACCTTCCTAATTTTGTCTTCAACAATCCTACTTAAAACTGCAATGCCCCACTCTCTTTTAACCTTTGCTCCTTAATTGGGGGAGAGTTTTTGTTGTTGTTATTCATTTGTTGGTTTCTTTTTACTGTAGTTTCCCTTCCTCCTACCTCCCATTCCCTCTCCTCCATTTCCCTATGCACCTCCCCACCATCCACTTCTCTTCAGAAAAGTACAGACCTCCCATGGATATCAACCTGCCAAGGCATATGGAGTTGCAGTAAGATCAGGCACTTCCCTCTCCTGTTAGGGCTGCACGAGGCAACCCAGTAGGAGGAAAGGGTTCCAAAAGCAGGCACCAGAGTCAGAGACAGCCTCTGCACCCAATGTTAGGAGTTCCACAAGAAGACCAATGAATGTAAAACGATGGGGAAGGATATAACCAATGGTTATGATTTACTATATAAACAAAATTCCCCCCCAAAATTCTAAACATAAAACCCAAGGAATTCAAACATACTGGCCAAACATACTTAGCTATTCTTGTAAACAAGGCAAAATTAGGCACAAATGGAACAGAGTTATTCAAGCTTGGTGACAAATGTCTACTTGGTGATCCATCTCACTGAATACTTAGGATGAGGTAAAAAATAATTAGGCAAGCTATGTGTGTGTGTATGTGTGTGTGTGTGTGTGTGTGAGAGAGAGAGAGAGAGAGAGAGAGAGAGAGAGAGAGAGAGAGAGAGAGAGAGAGAGAGAGAGAGAGATCCTAGTACTTTGGAGGCTGAGACAGGAAAATCTTGAGTTGCAATGTGATTACAGGGCCAGCTTAAACTACCAAGTAAAACTGCACCACAAAAGAAAAATATCTACACTGAGAAAAAAAAAGAGTTAATTTTCTGGCTACTTTTAATGATCTAAATTCATCGATAAAAACAAAATTAATGTAAGGCATATTCAATATGGTTTAGTTCATATGTGGCTTTTGTCCATTTACAGCAGAAAAAACTCCAAGTGAAGGAGGTGCGTTATGAGGCTTGCTAGCAAAGGGAAAAGGAACAACACTGTCGTCAGTAACTGCCACAGCAACATCGCACAAGCAGTGAGGAGCCGTCAGCCACAATAGAAAGGCTCGATATGTATGAAACAGACAACACAGGACTATCAGGACAAGAAAAGGCCATTTTATACCCAAAATCTACTTGTGTAGTTACACAGAGATAACTATATCTCTTAGTTACACAAAATAACTATATTTTATAACTGATATAGCAGTAAAAATCAGATGTCACTTCCGAATATAAATCATTTATCCCACACTAGTTATACTAGACAAATGTTTCAACAGAACCTTTTTGCTTAAAATTGAAATAAAGAAAATTATAAAAAGTTTGGTGCTATTTAGTAGTTTTTTTCTGCAATCAGGAGGAATAAACAAGGTAGCCGTGGAAATGTGAGTTGTTTTCATTAGAGGAAAACACCTCACCATGGAGATCTGAGAGACAACTGGCCTAGTTCTACACAGGATAGAAGTTTATTGCTTTTGGCCAGAGGTCACTGGGAGCACAATGTAATCTTTGAAATGTTAAAAAATAAAAGTCAGTTAATCTCAGAAAGGAGCTATCACATACCACACATAACTATCATTTTACGTGAAATTCTTAAAACATTTAAGCATGAATTGATCAGTAACTATAATATTTCATTTGCTCACATCAGTCAATAATGTCATTATTGTTAGTGTTCTAAGATATATACAAGGGAAAATATGTCAAGCTAATATCAGATCTTGTCCAATCTATCAGAAACTATGACCAAAAAAGCAGAAAAGGTTCTCAAGCCCTGGAACACTTACAAAGGCAAATGAACTGAATGGGAGTAAAGATGAGGTTGTTGGTAAACAAAGCACAGTCTAGAGATATCCTATCATTACGTACATTTGAAAGATCTACTTTAAGTATTTTTAATTATTCTACAGCACTTTGGTAGATATGTCAATACATAGCTTAATACAATTGAGAAGACACACTAACTAGAGGCAATAAAATATTTTGAGTTTATGACGAGAGAACAAAATTTAAACACCTCAATTCAAAAAAAGACATTCTGCTATGACACAAGAGGGAAGAGGGGTGCTACTGGGGGTGAGGAGGACTGAGTGGGCAGGTGGGGAAGCACCCTCTCAGAGGCAGAGGAAAAGGTGGATGGGTGAAGAACTCAGGAGGGGTATGGGGAGGGACAATATTTTGAATGCAAATAAATAAAATAATTGAATAAAAAATATACTCTGAAAGGGCCCAAACTTGGGTATTAAATAGACGGTATTTTGTTTAATACTTGCCAAACTTTACATCTGTACAGTAAAAACAATAATCCTTACATCGCAAGGCTTCTATGAGAATGAACTAAAAATGTGTATAATGCCTACCACTGACCTGACTAGAACACAAAAGGCACTACGAAACACTGTAGCCTCTCCGTTTTCTCCCTGGGTCTTCTGCATTGCCTCAGACATTCGTTATACTGTCATCAAAAAAACAGACCTTTCAAAATTGTCACAGTAGAAATACTTTCATTAAGTTATGAGTAAATAATTTTCAGAAAAAGCATAAAATATGTTTATCCTATCACAGTTATAAAATAACTTCATAACACAATCAACCATAGACATTTTGGCCAATTATCTGAAATGAAGGAGTTTTAGTTTATAACTTAAAATTTTTAATTCTGACATTAAAATAACAAAGACTTAAAGCCACGAACTCTATTTGCAGCTTAAGTATTTTACTAACAAGAACTTTAAATACATATTATAATTCTTACTAATACACAAATTACAATTTCCTATAGTAGACAGAGCTCCAACAGAAACAGTGCTGGCACTCACTAATGATGCCTGGGAGCATGCTCTTCAGCCCTGTCAGATTGGAGTGCCATAGAACCAAGAGCGTGTTTAAGCAGGTAAACTGGTAGCCTGCTATGTCACTCTAGAAATGGTTAACCATATAAAGAATAACAAAACAAGAAATGGATGCGCTCATTGCTATGAGTGCAGATACATTAAAACTCAAATTCACTGCTTCACTCCTTCTTTAAAAGGGGAACAAGAATACCCTTGGCAGGAATAGAGAGGCAAAGATTAAAACAGAGACTGAAGGAACACCCATTCAGAGCCTGCCCCACATGTGGCCCATACATATACAGCCACCCAATTAGACAAGATGGATGAAGCAAAGAAGTGCAGGCCGACAGGAACCGGATGTAGATCTCTCCTGAGAGACACAGCCAGAATACAGCAAATACATAGGCAAACGCCAGCAGCAAACCACTGAACTGAGAACGGGACCCCCGTTGAAGGAATCAGAGAAAGAACTGGAAGAGCTTGAAGGGGCTCGAGACCCCATATGAACAACAATGCCAACCAACCAGAGCTTCCAGGGACTAAGCCACTACCCAAAGACTATACATAGACTGATCCTGGGCTCCAACCTCATAGGTAGCAATGAATATCCTAGTAAGATCACCAGTGGAAGGTGAAGCCCTTGGTCCTGCCAAGACTGAACCCCCAGTGAACGTGATTGTTGTGGGGAGGGCGGTAATGGGGGGAAGATGGGGAGGGGAACACCCATAGAGAAGAGAACAGGGAGGGGCTAGGGGGATGTTGGCAGGGAAACCGGGAAGGGGAATAACAATCGAAATGTAAATAAATACTCAAGTTAATATAGATTAAAAAAAAAGAAAAAGAAAAAGAAAGACAGACAAAGAAACAAAGTATAAGGAGAAAACTGGATGCTGTCCTCTTACTTCCAAATGTGCATTGTTGTATTATATGCCTATGGTGGGCCAGAACATATGGGTGGGTAGGCATGGGTATGTCACACATACAAATCAAACAACAAAGTTTAAACATTCCTCAGTGCACAGTGAATGTCATTACGTTATCTAATCACAATTATCACTATCACTGTCCCTCAAGTTTTCTCTGACAGCTATACAACATAGGAAAGCAGAAGCTCCAGCAGTCATCATGCAAAGAAACAGGAACCATTTGCTGAGGACTTTAACAAAACGAAAGAACCATAGTAGACAGAACATTTTAGAAAGAAGCTGATCTTTCTCTTCCTGAAAAAGGCATTAGGAATCAATCTTCCAGTTAATAGAGGATTAATAGACTTCACTTTAAGAGAGAAGACCACAGCAAGGATAGATGCATCCCAAGTTCAGGAGTACTCTAGAGAATACAAAAAAGAAAAAAAAAAAAAAAACAACAAACAAACAAACAAAACAAAACAAAAAAAAAACCTCTCTACTCACGAGAATGCACTTCCTCCTCCTCATCAGTAATCATTCAATTCTCTGTGTCATTTCCCAGAGTACCTAAATTTCTCAAAAAGATCCTCTCTTCCTCCTCTTCCCAGTGACTGTTCTGTCTACTCTGACCTGATTTCAATTGCAAAAACTCTGCTGAAATAACTTTTAAAGGACAAAAACAATCCTCACTTTGCAAAATCCTATAGCAATTTAAAAACTACCTCTACATCAGCTTCTCAACATTATCCAATCTAGGTTGTAGCCTCAAAACCTTTTCCCCCTGAGTTTTAAGTGATCTCTTGCTTCAGGGTTTCCCTCCTATTCCTCAAGTCCTCTTCCTCTGGTTTACAATAGAATAGTTGCCCAATACTTAAATCTGAGTCCCCTTTTGTGCTCTGGATATACTCTTCCTTGGCAAGTTCACCTATCTACTCATATGGTTTTAAGTGCCATCTCTATGATGTTGTCTTTAAATTTACATTTCAAGACTGAAAGCTCTTCTGTGTTACAAATATATATTCAGATAGCAAATATTTATTAAACATTCATTATGGTGCTAGGAATGCAGAAATAAGACAAAAATCTTTGCACCCAAGAGGGGTGAGAGGAAATAATAAATGCACAATAAGAGAAGGGGAATAACAATCGAAATATAAATAAGAAATACTCAAATTAAAAAAGAAATATAAAATGATAGTCAAGTATAGAAAGGGGAGCTCAAGGAAAACCTCTCTCGTAAGGTCCCAGTTTAACAGACTATTTAATGAGGACGTGAGTAATGTGACAATGTGAAGAGCACTCCAATGGAAGAAACAGCAAACACAGCTGGCCTGAAACCAGGAAGAATACTGACCCTGGAAGAGACAGCTGACAGTCCTCACCAGGCGATAAAGAGCACTCCAACACGAAGTCATGGCTTGAGCTATGCAAGAGCTTTCTAAGTATTTAAGATTTTACAGGAAACTGGAGGAGTTGAAAAGAGAAGTGAAACGATTAAGATTTGATTTTTAAAAGATGACTCTGGCTGCTATATGTGACAAGATTACAAGGAGATAATATTAATAGTAAAAAGAAGAGGTTGTTCTAATTGTCTAGCTAGGAGGAAATGGCGGCATGAACTAAAGATATAGTACAAATAATCAGAGTAATCGGATTGGTACACACATTAAGAGTAGACAGGTTGGTGCTATGGTTTGTAGTGCTCACGGGAGTGTACACCTGAGCAATCCTGGCACAACTGCATAAGGGTACCCAATCACTCTCTGACTGGACTGAGGTTATCTCTACTGGAGGAGGGTGGATGATAGGAATGGGAAGGAATTAAGAGGGAGGAGAAAAAAATAAGAAAGCATTACCAGTCACTTTGACAATCAGACATCTCCAAAGTAGACTGGCTAATGAAAAGTCCTTGGTTTTCCTTATTTCTCTTCTAATCTCCCCCTCTGGCTACCACAGGACCCTCTTCTGCTTCCTTCTGCATCTGTTCCATCTTAGTTAGTTAGCTAGTTAAATACTGCCCACTCTGCCACGGTACAGACTTTATGTGTGGAGCTCGAGGTGCCGGGAAAAAGTATGCCTGTGTTGAAGTTCTGCAGACTGAGTCACTGATTAGAAATTCATGATGGGAGAGAAACAGAATGATGCAGATCAAGAGGTGAAACTATTTTGAATTACCTTTAACGCCATAACTCCCATTTACTACCAACCTCTCTATCTGACCATTTTGTTGACTATTAGACAGATAAAGCTTTTGGCAAATGATGAGCTCCCATCAACCCAAAAGCTATGAATGCTGTAACATCTAAAACCTACAGAAGAAATTCCTGATCCTCTATAATATACCTACCTGATATCCCCACCAATATATGTGGCAAATACACTGATTTATGAGTTCTCTTTGTTCTGTGATTATAACTGTCTGTGTAACCTCTTCCAACACATACCTTGACACGTAGGGCAATTGGAATCCATGTTCCTGGAACATAGTTGCCCACATGTGGCTCAGAGTAGATCACCTCTCGTTTCCTTTGGACCAAGAGCTATGTTTTGTATTGATGAATGGATGTGTGAAGAGTGAAGAAATCTCCTACTATGTCCTTTGTAGGCAACGGTCTCTTCTGTCTGGCCAATTGGCATACAAATGCCTCTTTCTCCTCACCCTCTGTCATAAGGCATTCAATTACAATCTATTTTTATATATTTTGAACCTTTTTATCAACGACCTAGAGTTTAAGATCTTACATATTAGTACTTCTCAACATTTCAACTTGAATGTTTCAAAGGTTTATCAAGTTCAGCAAGTGTTAAGTAATCAGTGACCTTTACTACCAAACTTGTCTTCTTCCTGGTGTTTTGTGTCTTGACTAATGCCACCATAAATCCAGACAGACAAGTCAAAATTATTTTTGTCATTCCTGACAGAACCTTCTCTCATATACCTCTTTTTGATATTCAATCTTTCTTACCACCTCTGCCACTATCCAGCACTATCCAGATTTGTGGTAATTCTGGTATTTAACTCCTACCCCACACCCAAAAGGCTATATATACAGTAACGGAAACACCCTGAAGTGTTTTTCTTTGTCATCTTAACAAGAGATATCCTGTGTATTCAATAGTTCTGACTCTGGTGTGTGTGTGTGTGTATATATATATATATGTATGTATGTATATATGTATGTATGTATATATGTATATATGTATATATGTATATATGTATATTTTTTCATTCATATTCCATTATGCCTTTCTAGTCACTTTGTACTATATATATACATATATATTCATATTCCATTAAGCCTTTCTAGTCACTGTATACTATATATATATACATATATATATTCATACTCCATTATGCCTTTCTAGTCACTGTGTACTATATATATATACATATATATATATTCATATTCCATTATGCCTTTCTAGTCACTGTGTACTAAATGTTCTCAAAAAGCAGCCTGCCAGTTGGGCAGGGAGACCCAAGAATACAGCTTTCCTGAGTGTCTACCCATGCTGGTGTTTAGGACTTTTCAGTGACACAGCTGCCTAACACAAAAAGTATATTCTCTTACATACGCTACAGGGATCAGCTTCAGAAAAGAATATTAACACATATCAAATTTACAGTCTGTGGTAGTTTAAATAAGAATGGCATCCATAAGCTCATATATTTGAATACTTAATTATTAGGGAGTGTCTATACTTGAGAATAATTGATAAGTATAGGTTTGTTGGAGGTGTGGCCTGAGAAGAAATATGTCACTGAGGGGTGAGCATTGGGATTTCCAAAGTCCAAGCCAGACTCAGTGTCTTTCTCTTCCTGCTGCCTGCAGACCCAGATGTAAAACTCCCAACTGCTTCTCCAGCACCATGTCTGCCCACATGCCACCATGCTGCCTACCATGATAATAAACTAAACCTCTAAAACTGTGAGCAAGGCCCAGTTAAATGCTTTCTTTTACAAGAGTTGCCATGTCATGGTATCTCTTCCCAGCAACAGAACACTGTGATAGCTATTCTTGGTTGTCAACGTGACTATATCAGCAGTTAACTAAAACTTAATGACTGGCCACACCTATGAAGGGTTTTTTTTGTTTTTGTTTTTGTTTTTATTAACCTGAATATTTCTTATATACATTTCGAGTGTTATTCCTTTCCCGGTTTCCGGCAAACATCCCCTCCCCCCCCTTCCTTATGGGTGTTCCCCTCCCACCTCCCCCATTGCCGCCCCTCCCCAACAGTCTAGTTCATTGGGGTTCAGTCTTAGCAGGACCCAGGGCTTCCCCTTCCACTGGTGCTCTTTACTAGGATATTCATTGTTACCTATGAGGTCAGAGTCCAGTGTCAGTCCATGTATAGTCTTTAGGTAGTGGCTTAGTCCCTGGAAGCTCTGGTTGCTTGGCATTGTTGTACATATGGGGTCTCGAGCCCCTTCAAGCTTATGAAGGGTTTTTTAATTAATTAATTAAATTATTTGAAGTTGAAAGATCTACTTCTAATCCAAATCTTTAAGGTGGGAAAAATAACCTTTAATCCAGATCTTTTGAGGTAAAAAGATCCACCTGTAATCTGGACCACACCTTCTGCTGCCAGACTATATGAAAGACATGGAAGAAGGAAGCTCTTTCTCTTTGCCTGCTTGGTCTCACCCCTGATAGAAAGTCCATTCCTTCACTGGCATTAGTCTACTTTGGGATTCAGGCACATACTAAAGACAAGCTGAGACATCCAGCCTCATGAACTGAACTACTACTAGATTCTTGGACTCTCCATGCATTGGCATTCATTGTTGAACTAGCTGGACCACAGCTGTAAGCCATTCTAATACATGCGCTTCCCCTTCCCCGTGCGTGTGTGTGAGTGTGTGTGTGTGTGTGTGTGTGTGTGTGCACGTACGCCCGTGTGTAGTTCTGTTATTCTAGATAACCCTGACTAATACACAATCCTATCCTAACCTAATAAGGTTGTTCTAGTATGTTTTTAAAGGATCCAGTAAAGAAGTAGACATTATATTTTGCTAGTCTCTTCAATCTCCTTTAATCTCAAATATGTTTTTCAAAAAGACTTCACTGTAATTTAAACATGGACATTTTTTAACAATTAAGTCCTCAAGACTGAGGAATAGCTCAGTGGTAGTAAACAGTAATCAGAATGCAAAACAGTCTACATTCAATCCTTAGAGAGAGAGAGAGAGAGAGAGAGAGAGAGAGAGAGAGAGAGAGAGAGAGAGTGTGTGTTAAAAAACCAGGTGTTGTAAACAAGCCTGTAATCTCATAATCCAAGCCGTCATTAAGTTGATGTAAAAAGATCACAAGTTGGAAGCCAGCATGAACATAATGAATACAAAACTAGATTACACTAAATCATGAGATCCTTTCTGGGAATGACGAGAATAAACAGGGTTTCACTGAGTAGTTCAGCCTGGCCTTGTTTTCAATGTTTGGCAGAGACTGGCCTCTAGTTCCATACCATCTAGCTCTCTAACCCTCGAGTGCTGGAAGTTCCCAAAAAGATTGTATTCTTTGAGGAATTTCTAGATATGTAAAAATCATGTTTCATAGTGATTCTCTGGAAATTATTCAAATAACACACTTCCATATTATATATGGTATCTAATCCAAAAGTACAACTGATTTACCTATATGGAAGAAAGGTATAATTGACACTAGAGATGTAATGAATTTTCAACAAGGCACAAAAAAATGAAAATAGTGCAGATTAAAGCTGAAAAAAAAAGAAAAAAACTAACAGCTGATTTCCACAATGCATACCTCAGGTAATAAATACTGTCCTAAAGACTTTAAATGTTTCAACTTATATATAACCATTGTAACATAAATATTATTTTTATCTGCAAATTACAGGTGAACAAACAAAAGTTAAGTGACTAGCTCAATTTTGCCAGCTAAAAAGTGTAGCCAAGGTTCTACTGCAGGCAGTCTGGACCATCAATGGAACATCAAGATAAGAACCATGAACAATGTGAAGCGTGTTTTGTTTTGTTACTGGTACCAGTTTCATGGCTTAAAGTAATTTGAAAGAACTGGCTCCTTAAGGCCTGCCCAGCACTCCCTGCTCTAACACCTTAAGTGCTACAGTGCTAGGTAACGGATGAAACTTATCCAGGATAATATATATAAAGTAATTAACATGGGACATGGCCGGAGCCTCAATAGAAGCCATGACAATCATCATCATGGAAGTTGTTTTTAACAAGCCAACCAGAAATATAAACACTGAACAAACCAGAGAATTTCCAGGAGGAAAAAATAACATGGTCCTGAACTAGAAAATATCATCCTGAGTTAGGTAACCCAATCACAAAAGAACACACATGATATGCACTTACCGAGAAGTGGATATTAGCCCAAAAGCTCAGAATACCCAAGATACAATTGACAGACCACATGAAGCTCAGTGGTGCTGAGTCCACATGGGTGCTTCAGTCCTTCTTAAAAGGGGGAACAAAATATTCACAGGAGGAAATACAGAGACAAAGTGTAGAGCAGAGACTGAAGGAAAGGCCATGCAGAGACCGTCCCACCCGGGGGAATCCATCCCATATACTGTCACTAAACACAGTCACTATTGGGGATGCCAAGAGGTGCGTGCTGACAGGAGTCTGAAATAGCTGTCTCCTGAGAGGGTCTGCCAGAACCTGACAAATACAGAGGGGGATACTTGCAGCCAACCACTGGACTGAGAATGGGGTCCCCAGTGGAGGAGTTAGAAAAAGGACTGAGGTAACTGAGGGGGTTTGCAACCCCATAGGAAGAACAACAATATCAACCAACCAGGCTCCCCCCAGAGCTCCCAGGGACTAAATCACCAACCAAAGAGTACACATGGAGAAACCCATGGCTCCAGCTGCATATATAGCAGAGGATGGGCCTTGTAGGGCATCAAGGGCCCTTAGTCCGGTAAAGGCTTAATGCTGCAGTGTAGGGGAATGTCAGGGCAGAGAGGTAGGAGGGAGTGCGTCTGTAGGTGGGTGGGGAAGCACCCTCATGGAGGCAAGGGTTGGGGGATAGGATGGGGAGTTTCCGGAGGGGGAAACCAGGAAAGGAGATAACATTTGAAAAGTAAATAAGGAAAATATCCAATATGAAAAAAGAAAAAAAATATAGAGACAGTACCTGAAGAACTAAAAGAACAAGAAAAAAAGAAGGGAGGGGGCACTGTCGTATTGGATGAACTAAGGGAAAAAGGATACTTTTGAGGAAATTAAAGAGCGTACAAAAATCCTGAGTCCATACTATAAATACAGGCATTTTAAAATATTATGTTGATAGTTTAGTTTTCTTTAAAGGTTAGTTTTAAATTTTAATGGTCATTTATTTAGTGAGTATTTGTATTCTATGTTTCAGGAATGATATAAATAGTAATAATAACTTTTAAAATATTTTAAACCATTCCTCCAAAATTTTTAATTATTGACATTACCATAGTAAATGCATCTACCATTAAGATGCATTTACTCTGTTTTGTAGGCTCACTGCAGAATTTCACAGTAGAATAATGTTCCTGCTGGCTATAGTTAGGAAAAGGTCATGTCTTTATATTTACTTATCTGTTGCATGTATGCATATGTATGGATATGTGTGCTATGGCAGATGTATGCAGGTCAGAGGAAAACTTGGAGTTGGCTCTCTTTTCTTCCACCACATGGATTTTAGGAATCAAAAGTCCCTGGGACTTGTTAGCAAACACCTTATCCACTGAGTCATCTTCCTGGCATAAAAACAGTCATAATTTTTAAAGAGATCAGAAACATGAAGGCTAGGTGAGATAATAATAGATTAAGATCTCAAGAAGAAGAATTATATAGAGGTTAAGTAAAAACCACCTGGGACATATTCAAAATTGACAAAACAAGATGGAGAAACAAAATATAACCATAACACATGCTGTCCTCAAAACAACACAATATGAATAGAAAAAACATTGAGTGATACAATTGCCTATACAATAGTATATCCAACAATCAAAGTTTCAAATTGTTCTCCAATGTGAATAGAATATATACATAAATTAGCTAATTAGCCAAATATTTGTGCATAAATAAAGTCTCAAGAATTTTCAAATTATTGATAGCATGTTCTGTGACTTCAACAGTATTGACCCATAGGTAACAGGAAAACAATTTAAAAATCCCTCTGATATGCAGAAACTAAGCAACAGCCATAATAATCTATAAAGGAAGGAATCAGAATTCAAGAAACCATGTTGACCTGAATGAGAACAAAAATACAACATATTAAAATGAGGAATACAATTATTGTGCTTTTATGGCAGATAAAGATAAATGTTTGTTAGAAAACTTTGATACCATGCTCCTGATATATACTACCCTCAGTAAGTTGGTAGTCAGTTTGAGTATGCCTATGAATTTTATAGAACTGAGGCTGGAGAAATGGCTTAACAGTAAAAAAAAAAAAAACATTGGCTGCTCTTTTAGAAGATCCAGGTTTGATTCTAGGAACCCCTATTGTGGTCATATCTATCTATACCTCCAGTTCTAGAGCCCTCTTTTGGCTTCTGCAGAAAACAAGCATTCACATAGTATACAAATATGCATGCAGACAAAACATACACATGGAATAGTGAAAATATAATAAAAACATTTTGATAGAATTATGATATTATGTCATAATGATAGAATTCCCAGATTAATATGATATCCTATTCCTATATTGACCACCCTCTGACAACATATGCTCCTGTGAGTTCTGTTGATAAAAAAAAAAAAACAACCAAAAATAGCATTTGGAGCAGAGTTCACTGATGCTTTCTGGAAGCCATCCCACTATACGGAATGCCCCTCACCATAGAAAGCACAAGTTTTGCTACCGGTTGTACCACGGTGACATCACTATCAAAGAAAAAAATGTTGCTGTTACCAACAAGAAGACCATAAATACCTTGGAGTTTGCAGAATGGGACCCTACTGATTTCCAGGTTAGCATTAATTACCAGACTCCCAGCATGGTAACTGGTGAAGACCTCATCAACAAACAGCAACTATGTGCATGCTGGGAAACAGTCATTCCGGGACCTGAAATCTCATCTGGATGATCTAATTTACACCAGGGTGTCTGATATATGGATAAGGAGACAGATGAAGAAGAACTTCTGGGGCACATAGTTTTCAATACGATCTACTTAAATGCCAAGCTCACCATATTCAATATGCAGATGTATTTTCTACTAATGAGAAACTCCACTCCCAGTCCTTGGAGAGAATGACTACACATCCTTCAAAGCATGGACATCATCATCCACTCACAATGTCCTTAAGAACATACAACTTTAAAAAGTCATTCCAGGAAAAAAATAAACCCTTTTCTATAGATGCCCTAGAGTGAAGATTACATATATGCATAAAGTTTAAATGAATATACTGAATCTTTCTTTAAATGCAGCTTTGATGTTGTTCTTATAAATTATAGTAGGATTATAAATCTGCAATATTAGACTAATATATAGAAGCTTATGAATAGGACACGAACTTACATATTATGCTAATTAGGCAAAAACATGAGACTATCCATCTGAATAATAGCATTCCTAAGACGAATTTATTGAAGTAAAAGTCTACCTATTTAAACTGTGCAGTTTGATGAGTTGTGTGCATGGTATTTGAGACTGAGCCCAGGCCCTTAAATATGGCAGGGGAGCAGTTAGCCAATACACCTACCCACAGTCCTCTGTCTATTTTCATTTTGAGGCAGGGTCTCATTACATTTCCCAAGATGGTCTTCAACTTGTAATCATCTGCCTCTGTTTACTGAGTGATTGGGAAGGCTGGGCTTCATCATCAGGCCCAGATAGTTTGATGATTTTTGACAAATGTTATTGTTGTGTAACCACTACCAAAATTAAAGTATGTTCCTATTACCAAAAAAGCCTCTGCCATTAATTCTACTTACCAATAGCCATAGGCAACCATTTGACTCTTGATACTATGAATTTTCTAGAATCTTAATCTTACAAAAATGCATTAACTTTATTATGTGTGGTTTACAGCTTTTTATGGTCAAAAACAAAACAAAACAACACATGCACCCATGACCCATGCTACCAACATCTGTACTCAAATTCCTTTTACCAGGAGGAATATAACACAATTTACTTATCTGCTCATCCACATCATCATATAAGTGGTTCCCCATTCAAGGCTGTCACAAATAAAACTACTATAAACAAGAATGAACAAATTTCTGCAGAATGCAGGTTCATTTCTCCTGAGCAAAGTATCTAGGTGAGGACTCACTATCATACCAAACTGCCAAATATTTAAGTGGAAATATACTATTTTATCTATTTCTACATGCAGTATTCAAATCTATTTTTAACTAGATTACTTAATTCCTGTTTGAGTTGATTCCCATATTGAGCTGTAGCATTACTTATACATTTTGAATGTAAATCATTTCTCAGCCATGTGCATTCTGAATATTTGCACTTATACTAGGTGAAGTTTGCTTTTTCAACTTCCTAATGAAGAGTTCTAAAAATCAGATTCTTAACTATTAAGAAATCAGTTTTCAGGGGCTCAAGACACCATATGAAGGGGCTTGAGATCCCATATGAACAATGCCAACCAACCAGGGCTTCCAAGGACTAAGTCACTACCCAAAGACTATACGTGGACTGACCCTGGGCTCCAACCTCATAGGTAGCAATGAATAGCCTAGTAAGATCACCAGTGGAAGGGGAAGCCCTTGGTCCTGCCAAGACTGAACCCCCAGTGAACGTGATTGTTGTGGGGAGGGCGGTAATGGGGGGAAGATGGGGAGGGGAACACCCATAGAGAAGAGGAGGGGGAGGGGTTAGGGGGATGTTGGCCTGGAAACCAGGAAAGGGAACAATTGTAATGTAAATAAGAAATACCCAATTTAATAAAGATGGAGGGGGAAAAAAAGAAATCAGTTTTCTTCTTCTGTACTTGTGATTTTTGCGGGTCTATTTTCTCCTAGGTATTATACACAGGTACTTTTTGTTGCTGTTCTTTTAAATTCAGGATTATAAAGCACTTTGAGTTCAGATTTCTACACAGTATAAGGTAAATATGGGTGCTTCAATGTTTCCCACATATGACACACACTTAATCCAGTAAAAAGAATTTTGAAAGAATTCATTTCACTCTTGAATGACACTGTTATTTTCATTCTCTTTCTCTCTCATACACACACACACACACACACACACACACACACACACACACCACATAACCACGTATCACTAGTATCACTCATTGTTTCTTAAGGAAACCTCAAAATAAAGTAATATAATTCAAATTATATACTTCCATTGTCTTATGTATTGTAGGTCTTTTCCATTAAAATTATTAAATGAAAATTTTATATTCTTGAAAGGAAGATGACATGTACTAGGATTTGTAAAAGGATTTCACTGAGGCTGAAGCACAATGTTAATCTCTTTCTCAATCCCTGCTTACAATTTAGAATTATCAAGGCCAGTAAAGAAAATTGAGGCCTATATCCCCAGCCCAAATCAAGTACAGAATGCACTTTCATTAATAGCCGCAATTCAGAAATGCTGGTATAGACTTAAAATAAATTCTACCTATTAAAATTAAAGCTAATCTGAAGCTAAAAGTATGTTTTGTTATAGATATTGATAATATCTAACTGGAATCTAGAACATCTATTATAAAAATCAATTTCCACTTAAACCTATGATAAGTAAACTTCAGGTTAAATATCAAGCAACTTAGCAACTATGCCAAACTTCAAAAATAGGGACAAACCAAAAAAATTAAAAGTGTGGAATAAGGAAAAAAAAAAGGTGAGTGAGGGGAAGAGCCTCAAATTCTATGTTCAGCTAAACTAGCATTCAAAAGTAAATGTTGAAAAAGTTTTCAGGATCAGTCATTGGTCTCAACGGATAGTGCTTGCCATGCAAGTCTGAGTTTGAGCCAAACAAGCCAATGGGTATGCTCACACAAGCAAATGTGCATGCATGCACACACCACACATTCACACATATGTCCATACAATGACTTTTAAATGTTTTAAATTTTAAAAAGAAATCTTCAGACATAGACACTAAAAACCCTTACCACCAACAGACCTTAACTGAAAGAACTGCTTTTTTTTTATTTGAAAATAATTTTTTTTTATTAACTTGAGTATTTATTTACATTTTGAGTGTTATTCCCTTTCCCGGTTTCTAGGCAAACATCCCCCTAATGCCTCTCCCTCCCCTTCTTTATGGATGTTCCCCTCCCCATCCTCCCCCCATTGCCGCCCTTCCCCCAACAATCACGGAAAGAACTGCTTTTAATGTACCTTATGACATCACACAGAGAGAAGAACTAACTATAACACACAAAACACACACAGATCCAAAAGAGGCATTAAATCAAGCATTCAAAGACAGCTAATCTCAATGTTAGGGAGCAAAGAAAGACCTAACACTTCTTCAAAAGTCTGGCATTACCTTAACATCAAAAATGAATGACAGTAGACATTTTATAAAGTGAACATAATAGGTCAAGATGTCTTATGCAAATAGCTATAAATACTTGCAAACAAAACAGCAAAATAAAACAAAATAGACAATTTGATGTCAAAGTTCCCTAAAGTTTAATCAAATAAAATATTCTTGGTCTTTTTTTTAACCAGCTCAGGTGAACTTATATTAGCAGTCTACAAATTGTACATCTATCTGCTTTTCTTAATGTTTGAAACACTGTCCATTATAGCTTTTCTTGAGTTGTGAGAAGTAGTAATATCCAAACCAAAGCTAACTGAAACCACAATGCCTTTGGTAAGGGGAAAAAAATGATAGTAAGTCAATTTATTCCACAGAATCCTGCAAAGAGTCAGAAATTAGCACTACTAATTGGGTGTTAGAGTAAGACTTTCCCCCTAAAATCTGGACAATTTTGTTTTAAATCTGCATACTTATATGAGAGTCTGTTTCTCCACCATACTTAGTAGTATTTTCCTTAGACTAACAAAAGATCTTACTTTTAGTCTCCAAAAAACTTGAACTAGAGAATTATCAATATACCTCAGCAGTATAATGCTTACCTAGCAAGTACAAGTCCTTGAGTGTAATCCATGGTAGGAGTGGGCCATAAGAGGTGAGAGAGACCTAAAGAGTCTCCATATTAATATCAAATAGCAACCTGAGGCACAGTAGCACAATGGCCAAGCCACCATGTGGCAGCATAAAAAGATCAGAGCAGGAGCAACCCTTGGCCATCAAGAGGCAGATACTGATAGATAAATAGCCCTTTGCTCCTGTAGCTCAAGGAGACCATACTGAAGGATGGGAACTAGGATGGGAACATTCCATCTATGCTCTAATGCCAGTCAACAATCACATGTGCCTACTCAGTACTGGATATATGTCTCGTGTAACTAGAAAACTCTTTTTCTTATTCTAATTTTAACCACATGGAGCTACTAGTGCACAATGGACAGCACAGTGCTACAGAGTCTACAGGGTTCTTCAAAAGCACTGAGCCCCACATGCAATAACCTGCTCACCACACACTCTTGACTGTCTTCCCCCCTTCTCATCTCATACATCACGTTATAATTCATTGACATACCTCCCAACTAACCAAGGAGGATAACCTAAGGTCGGTTTGAGAAAATTAAGACTAAGAACCTGATAAAGTTTCTAACAAAAAGGCAAAAAGATCAAATGAACAGAAGAAGTTAATAATATGAGGAAAAGGGAGAAAACATCAATCAATGATTATCGAGATTCTTAGAAAGACAAAAATTGATGTTTCAGACTGGGGACATGACTCAGTGGATAAGATGCTTGCCAGTATTGGTACTAGAATTCAGATCCCCATCACCCCCATGAATGATAGATGGTTGTAGCTGTCCTCCAGCACATGGGCAGTAGGGGAATCCCTAGATCAAATAGGCTAGCAAGACTAACTGAGGTAGAGAACTCCAAGTTCAAGGAGAGATCCTGCTTTAGTAAATAAAATGAACAATGACTGAGGAAGACAGCCAGTGTCTACTTCTGACTTCCACATGTACAACATACAAACACAAATAAGACAAAGGGGGAAGGGATGTTGCTTGTCTATAATTAGCATGGATTTGATCCCTAGCACCACAAAAAACGTTAGTGTTTGGAGACACTGAATTCAAGAAACAACATGTATAATGTTAAAGTGAGAACAGCATTATCGTAACTCAGTGGTAGAACACTTACTTGTTTAGCTTACATAAAACCCTACATCCAATCCTAAGCACCACAAAGACAAAAATCAAAATAGAAATGGAGAAGAAGATATTGAGAAATTAAAACTAGAGTAACACATTTTTCCTAACTTAGTAGGAAGGATAAAAATAAAATAGAGATGGCTAGAAAAATAATACAAAAATCTAAGAGACTAACAGGGATATTTTTAAAATTAATAATCAATCTAGAAATTATAATGCCCAACCCACAGAAAGCCTAAAAGGGATCAACAGAAATTACCAACACATACACACACACACACACACACACACACACACACACACACACACACACACACACACACATGAATATTACCCCAAATTAAAATACAGTAATCTAAATAAAGAGACCCAGCAAATACCACCGTAGAGACTTTCAAAAAGTCACATTACCAAGGTAAAACATAACAAAATTTGTGACAATCAAAGGTAAAAGAAATCTTAAATATTTTCAAAGGAAAGTCAGAATGATTCTTGGCTAATAGTAATCTTAGATGACTAGAGGAAACGAGAACTATTTATTTCACTCGTAAACAGTATTTTATTTCCTTCCTTCCTTCCTTCCTTTCTTTTTTCCCTTCTTTCTTTCTTTCCTTCTTTCTTTCTTTCTAATTACTTTTATTACTTTACAGTCCAGCCATTACATCCCTCTGGGTCCACCCTCCCACAGTTCCTCATCCCATTCCTCCTACCACCTGTCTTCAAGAGGATGTACCCACCCCCATCCTCACCCTGACCCTCCCCCAGCAGGCCTTCCCACTCCCTGGGGCCTCAAATCTCTCCAGGGTTAGGTGCGGCTTCTCTCCCTAAGGTCAGACCAGGCTGCCCTCTGCTGTAAATTTGTCAGGGGCCTCAAACCATCTAATGTATGCTGCCTGGTTGGTGGCTCAGTATTAGAGATCTCAGGGGTCCAGGTTAGTTGAGACTGCTGGTCTTCCTACGGGGTAGTCTTCCTCCTCAGCTTCTTCCAACATTTCCCTAATTCAACCACAGGTGTCCCTGACTTCAGTCCAGTGGTTGGGTGTAAGTATCTGCGTTTGTCTCAGTCAGCTGTTTGTTGGGCCTCTTAGAGGACAGCCATGCTAGCCTCCTGTCTGTAATTACACCACAGCATCTTTAATAGTGTCAGGATCTGGAGCCTCCCCTTGAGATGGGTCCCAATTTGGGCCTGTCACTGGACATTCTTTCCCTCAGTCTCTTCTCTATTTTTGTCCCTGTAGTTCTTTTAGACAGGAACAATTCTGGGTCAGAGTTTTTGACTATGGGATGGCAACCCCATCCCTCCACTTGATGCCCTACTTTGGGGCATTTTATCTAAGGTCCCTCCCTTTGAATCCTGAGATTCTCTCAACTCCCAGGTCTCTGGTACATTCTAGAGGGCCCCACCAATTTCCATACCCATTCACCCCCAGGCTGCATATTTCAATTCATTCTGCTGGTCCTGAGGGCAATCAATATTTTTATAATCAAAAATATAAACACAGAAAATGGATATTAAATTTGCCTAATTAAAATTTAAAAAACTAGAAAAAGGCACCTTCCCAGAGTCTAGAAAGATGAGTTTGCCGACTCTCTCTTGCAAACAACCTCACTAAGCCCCCATCTGACTCTAGCCCAACATCATATGTCCTGACCTAGTCTGTTCACCCCTGCCTGAACTACACACAACCTCAGGGCTTCCACCAGGATCCTCCGTCCCATGCTGCAACCAATCTCTTGACCCACCCATGTCCTGCATATTATATTCTTCACCAAGGCCTAGCATAGCAGATATACCTGATCCTCCCATCTGTGTACCCTCAACACCCGGCTCAGCCCCAAACTCCAAAGTTAGACCTGGATGCACAGCCTGCATGGTATCCCAGACCCCTGTATCCAACTGACTTCATTCCACCTGAGCTATAGCCAACCTTCAGGCCCAAGCTCCAAGGCACAGCCTATGTTCTGCCCCAAACTTCTGTCCATTATCAGATACAAGGTAAATCTCACTGCAAAAATACAAACAACATAAAAGATCAAGACAGTATCTCCCCTACCAAATTATTCAGTCATATAGAAATGTTTACCAATGAGAACTACTTAGATGAACCATAAGACACAGAGTTTAATGAGTTTAAGAAGACACAAAGTGTTCAATGAACTAAAACAGGAAGAGTAAAAGGAGGGCTTGGAAGAGTTTAGTCTCAATTACTGTAAGAGAATTATATAAGCCAAGAAACAGATAGAAAACCTTACTACTTTAAATTAAGTACGTTTAAAAAGAAGAGAACAATATAGGGTACAGGAAGAGGAACTACAATTGACTGCTCTGGGGAGCAGGACCAGATAATAGGGAAGAACTAGGCATAGGATTGTGAGTTTTCATCTTTTACCTTTTAGTGTTGCTTGACTTTTAAATATGTTTGCATACTACATTAAAAATTCAAATTATAAAAATTAAGCATCAATTTTACATTTAAATTTTTCAAAATTTTAAACTATTTTTATTATAAAATAACAAAAAACTAGGTATTTATTGCTCACTAAATGCAATTATAAAAGTGCTAAAGAAATGGAATTAAAACTGTTCATTCACAGCCATAACAGGGGCTACAAGATGAATAACTCTTCTTATTTTGCCACTGAAATACGCAAACTGAAATTTGTGGAGAGTAAATCTCACATATAAAGAAAATTAAGCCCTGTTATGTTTTATAAAACTAACATTAAAAGTACTAACCATCACTTCAGTATAAGCAGTGAACAGGATGGTCACAGAGATCAGATTTGGGTCTGTTAACAAAATGATGAAACTGATTTTAACTGAGGAACGCTAAGCAGTAAAAGCAGTCCAAGTCCAAATTCTCCTCTGGGTGATACACAAGCACAACTGACAACTGACTAGTGTACAGCTAAGCACTTTTAGTTTCAGTTTCATAACAGTTTTCTTCCAACTGACCTTTTGCCCTCTCTGTCAGGTTCTCAAAAAATAACTAAAGCAAGATAAAATACAGAAAAGGAACACAATGACATCAGACATGAACAAGAGTAAGATGTGCTTGATGTTTGGAGACACTGCTGCAAACAGCTTCCCAAGCTTACTGCTGAATCTTAGAAACGAGAGCAGCAAGAAGAAACTTCAACCGAAATTTCAGGTTTTTTTCCAGAAAGTTTGTTAAGAAATAGCTTTCTTTTTTTAATTTTTTTATTAGATATATTTCTTTACTTACATTTCAAAGGGTTTACCCCTTCCCAGTTCCCTGTCCATAAGCCCCCATCCCCTCCCCCTCCCTCTCCCCTCCCCCCTCCCCCCCCCATATGGGTATTCCCCCTATACATCCCCTTTATTGCCCCCCCATATCCCCCTGCACTGGGGGTCCAACCTTGGCAGGACCAAGGGCTTCCCCTTCCCCTGATGCCCTAGCAAGGCTATTCTCTGCTACATATGCAGTTGGAGCCCTGAGTCAGTCCATTTATAGTCTTTAGGTAGTGGTTTAGTCCCTCGAAGCTCTGATTGGTTGGCATTGTTGTTCTTATGGGGTTGCAAGCTCCTTCAACTCTTTCAATACTTCCTCTAACTCAGCCCAAGGGGGTCCTATTCTCAGTTTGGTGGTTTGCTGCTAGCACTGACCTCTGTATTGGACATGCTCTGGATGTGCCTCTCAGGGGAGATCTATATCTGGTCCCTTTCAGCATGCATTTTCTAGCTTCATCAATCTAGTTTTTATGGATATATATATATATATGGGCCACATGTATGTCAGGCTCTGAATGGCCATTCCTTGAGTCGCTGCTCTAAACTTTGCTTCCATATTGCCTCCTATGGAAATTTTTCCCCTTTTAAGAAGGAGTGGGAACATCCACATTTTGGTCATCCTTCTTCTTGAGCTTCCTGTAGTCTGTGGATTGCATCTTGAGTAATTTGAGCTTTTTGGCTAATATCCACTTATCAATGAATGCATACCAAGTATGTTTTTCTGTGATTGAGTAACCTCATTCAGGATGATATTTTCTAGTTCATATCCATTTGCCTATGAATTTGATGAAATCATTGTTTTTGATAGCTGAGTAATATTCCATTGTGTAGATGTACCACATTTTTTGAATCCATTCCTATGTTGAAGGGCATCTGGGTTCTTTCCAGCTTCTGGCTATTATAAATAAGGCTGCTATAAGAAATAGCTTTCTTAAATATAAAGAAACTGTCAAGCCTTTTCTACAGAACAAGTCAAAGCATGACATATTTTTTAAGCAAAGAATTACAGATACCAGCTCGTGAGTAACTTTAAATCCAAATCTTTCTTTTCTCATACCTAGTTCTGATAGCTGGTAATACCATCTCATTGTCCATGTTTCACTGTCAAACTAAAAAAAAAAAATATATCAATCAGCTTTTCATATCTTTGGGTTTTAAAGTAATTTCTAGAGCAAAAATCCCAAAGTACCGAACCTCTGAAACTAAACTTGTTATTCAATACAAATAATTATAACGATTAACTAATATCTTATATAAAAATTAAATCTTTCTAATCCTAATTAATAACCTTGACAAACATTCAGATCAACACATTATAACCTACTAAACCTACAGAAGAATAAAAGAACTATGATCTTTACAACAAGAATTACAGGGAAGGAAAAAGACCTGGAATTTCATCTTAAGGTGATCACAGGTAATGCCTAGGCCTTTAAATTAACAGTATCACAATTACTGGCGATATATAAATTGGTAACAAATGCTCTCCTTCTCAGGAAGGTTACCCTGAGATAGCAATTCTAGAAAACAAACAACCACTTTCTCTAGCTCTAAAATTCTAAAAAATATTTTTTAGTTAACTTTTTTTTTTTTTTTTTTTTTTATTAACTTGAGTATTTCTTATTTACATTTCGATTGTTATTCCTTTCCCGTTTACGGGTCAACATCCCTAACCCCTCCCACTCCCTTCTATATGGGTGTTCCCTCCCCATCCTCCCCCCTATTACCGCCCCCCCCAACAATCACGCTCACTGGGGGTTCAGTCTTGGCAGGACCAAGGGCTTCCCCTTCCACTGGTGCCCTTACTAGGCTATTCATTGCCACCTATGAGGTTGGAGCCCAGGGTCAGTCCATGTATATAGTCTTTGGGTAGTGGCTTAGTCCCTGGAAGCTCTGGTTGCTTGGCATTGTTGTTCATATGGGGTCTTGAGCCCCTTCAAGCTCTTCCAGTTCTTTTCTCTGATTCCTTCAACGGAGTCCTGCTTCTCAGTTCAGTGGTTTGCTGCTGGCGTCGGCTATTTGCTGTATTCTGGCTGTGTCTCTCAGGAGAGATCTACATCTGTTTCCTGTCGGCCTGCACTTCTTTGCTTCATCCATCTTGTCTAATTGGGTGGCTCTATATGTATGGGCCACATGTGGGACAGGCTCTGAATGGGTGTTCCTTCTGCCTCTGTTTTAATCTTTGCCTCCCTATTCCCTGCCAAGGGTATTCTTGTTCCCCTTTTAAAGGAGTGAAGCATTCGCATTTTGATCGTCCGTCTTGAGTTTCATGTGTTCTATGCATCTAGGGTAATTCAAGCATTTGGGCTAATAGCCACTTATCAATGAGTGCATACCATGTGTGTTTTTCTGTGATTGGGTTACCTCACTCAGGATGATATTTTCCAGTTGCCTCCATTTGCCTATGAAAATTCTAAGATTTTAAAACAGAACTCTTTCAATTCAAAAGCATCCTCTTTGCTAACATTATTCACATAGGTTTCCATAAATAACACTTTATGATTTAAAAATGAGCACTGCAAAGGAGACAGACTTTCTAATAAGGTTTACTGGAAATGAGCCAAACTTAGTGATGCTTTCATATAAAGCAAATAAGATCATATTACAGACACAGTATAAATTATAATCATAGAGCAGCATTAAGACCTGCTGCAAAGTCATACAAGAGCCAAATAACTAGAATAATTCGTGAGTAATTCATTGTCTGAAAACTAGATTTAAAAGAAGAAATAATCACCAAACAAGAAACAGTTTCTCAAATATTTTGTGTCACTTAAACGTAACCAAAGGTAAAGCCGTTCCCATGAGAAGCACAGCTGCAACTTGTTTCTGTAAGAATGGTTCCGTTCCTGACGATTGTGGGAAGCTTCCCCTTATCCATGGGCCTGTCAGTGTAGAACGAATTGACTCCTTCATCCTATCATATCCTTTAAGAGTCAAGTTTGGAAATATTCTAACTTTTACAACTCCAGAAGTGTTGCCAAGACTATGTGGATTTGGGGATGGGGGGAAGAAGAATCCCAATAAATTTCAAGTATCTATTTGTTTCTCACAGAGAAATAAAACTTCGCTCTTGGAGTGGGCAGACTTTTTATTCGACAGAGCCAGCAGAGTCACCAAGCTTAGCTGGCTAAGCCACAGACAACCAAGAAACATTCCTCAACGCTCTTCTTAGCCTAGCTCAGAGACATCTGCTAAACGTTCCAAAGAACAACTTCCAATACTCCTTAAGACTCACACGACATAGCCACCTAGCCAATCAGTCTCTTCCAGCTACACTATGAAACACTGGCTTTGAAGTAAATCAGAATTAGGGGCTGGTCTCATCTGGTTTGATTTTGAGACAATAGGAAGCCCAGGTGGCTTCAGATCCAATATCCTCCTATCTTACATCTCTTGTGCTAGGATTATAGACCTGTGTCTAGTGGTTCTCAACTTCTCTAAGTTCCAGTTTCTCTAAGCTTCTCTAAGAAAAACATGACCCATTTTGGTAACTATTGCACCAATGTTAAGGGAGGGAACTGGATGGGAAAGGGGAGGGGAGGGGAGAGGGGAACATGATCTAGTATTAGGTGGTGGAAAGGACTGAAGCCCTGAGAGCCTGCAGAAAGAATGGAAACAGGCAACCTCTGGAGATAGAAGGTGGGGGGACCCTCCAGAATGTACCAGAGACCTGGGAGTTAAGAGAATTTCAGGATTCAAAGAAAGGGACCCTAGATGAAATGCCCTACAGAGGGGAGAGGGAACTTGTAGGGCCCTCCTCCAGTAGAAAAACAGGGCATCAAGTAAGGGATTGGGGTTGCCATCCCACAGCCAAAGTTCTGACCCATAATTGTTCCTGTCTGAAAGAAATGCAGGGATGGAAATGGAGAGGAGCCTGAGGAAAAGGAGGTCCAGCAACAGGACCAAAGTGGGATCCAGTTCAAGGGTAGGCCCCAAGGCCTGACATTATTATTTATGGAGCACTCACAAAAAGGGACCTATCATGACTGCCCTCCAAAAGACCCAACAAGTGGCTGAAAGAGTCAAATGCAGATATTTGCACCCAACAAATCGACAGAAGCTGCTGACCCCTCTGGTTGAATTAGGGAAAAACTGGAAGAAGCTGAGGTAGGAGGGCAACCCTGTAGGAGGACCAGCAGACTCAATTTAACCTGGACCTCCGAGATCTCTCAGACACTAGACCACCAACCAGGAAGCATACACTAGCTGATATGAGGCCCTCAACACATATACAGAAGAGGACTGCCAGGTCTGGATTCAGTCAGAGAAGATGTACCTAACCCTCAAGAGACTGGAGGCCCCAGGGAGTTTAGAGGTCTAGTGGGGGGTGAGGACATCTTCATGGAGACAGGGGGGTGGGGAGGAGGTATGGGATTGGGAACAGTCAGAGGGTGGACCAGGAGGGAAATAAAATCTGGAGATTAAAAAAAATAAAATAAAATAAAATAAAAGTAGCAGAAGTCAATCTTATATATGCCAACAATTTGAGACCAGAATGAACCAATTACACAGTATCAAACTTGGACATAAGAAAATTAGAGCCAGAATCTATTATGAGCACACATGAAAAATTTAAGAATCAAAATAGAAATTTAAGGAACAGTAATATATAAATAACATAACCAAGTAGAATATATTCCAGAAAAAAAACAAAAAGTTTGATTCAACATTCAAAAATAAAGGAACTCATCACATTAGCAAAATAAAGGAGAGAATTAAGATCTAGAATCATCTCTATCAATATGAGAAAAGCATGTGCAGATTTAACATTCATTATTCATTTATAAAAATTGTCAGTATCCCAAAAAGAACAAACTTTCCTTTTCTAATCGAATGTATCTATTGCCAACAATAGTAACACATAAACAATTTACAGCTAACACCAATCTCAACAGTAAAATACAGAACATTTCCCTTGTGGTTAGGAAGAAAGGGTGATTCAATAATGTCGCTTCTATTGAACACTAAACTATAGGTTCTAGCCAAGAAAATAGATCAGATTATGAGAAAGAACAAAGATTGGATACAAATAAGAAACACCACAGGGGTTGGGGATTTAGCTCTCAGTGGTAGAGCGCTTGCCTTAGGAAGCGCCAAGGCCCTGGGTTCGTCCCCAGTCCGAAAAAAAAAAGAACCAAAAAAAAAAAAAAAAAAAGAAACACCATTAACAGATAAATGAATACATAGCAAACCCAATGGAATCTACAAATAAAAAGCCATAAAGAATAAATTCATTTAGTAAGGTTTTTGAGGTTTATGACTTACCTATTATATTTCTATGTATAAACTATTAAAATATAAAATTTATGAAACATTATGTAACAGCAAAAGAAAATGCCAACAAATAAAACAGAAAAATGGTAAATAAAAGTAAAGTAAAAGCTATAAACTTACTATGAAGTTTACCGAGTCAAAGGCAGACATGTGATTAACTGCAATTTTCCATAGTCATAGCAGTTTACTAACTCAGAGATCACAGCTGAGAGCCCAGTTGTTTCACATCCATGGGCTATTTGACCAAAGTGTTTATATGTTCGGTATGCTGTGTGGTTCTGTCTCCTTATTTATTTAATTTGTATGACTTTGATGTTAGTGAAGTTTGAGTACATTTTACATGAGGTAATTTTCCATTTGAATATTCCTTTAAATATTTGCTGATTTAAATTGTTTTGGGCCTCCTGAATGTGTTAATAATAGGTCTTTACGCTTTTTCTTGACTCCATCTTCACGGTTGCAGCAGCAGCATCCACGGTAGCCAACATGCAGCTCTTTGTCCGTGCCCAGGAACTACACACCCTCGAAGTGACCGGCCAGGAGACGGTCACCCAGATCAAAGCTCATGTGGCCTCACTAGAAGGCATTGCCCTGGAAGATCAAGTCGTGCTTCTGGCAGGCTCGCCGCAAGAGGATGAGGCCACTCTAGGACAGTGTGGTATAGAGGCCCTGACCATGCTGGAGGTAGCTGGTCACATGCTAGGAGGTAAAGTTCATGGTTCTCTGGCTCGTGCTGGGAAAGTGAGAGGTCAGACTCCCAAGGTGGCCAAACAGGAAAAGAAGAAGAAGAAGACTGGTCAGGCCAAGAGGCAAATGCAGTACAAACAATGCTTTGTCAATGTCATGCCCACCTTTGGCAAGAAGAAGGGCCCCAATGCTAATTCCTAAGTCCTGTTGTGATCCTGCCACTTTGCCCAGAAAAAAAAAAATAATAGGTCTTTACATTCCTTATATATTCTATGTATAAAGCTTTTGTTGGAATGTCTTTTACTGATCTGTGACTTATCTTCACTTTGGCAGTATAAGTCCTTTAACTCTTTTCTTTAAAATTGCCATAAAATTGAAATTGAAAAAAAATTGAAAGTGTTTAATCTGTATTCATCAGAGAAATGCAAATGAAAACTACTCTCAGAGTCCATAGTGTGCAGAGATAATGGCAACTATCAAGAAAATATATGAAAGAATCCTTGTTCATTGTTGGTAAGTTTGTAAAGTATTGTAGTTACAAGAAACTAAAGTAACAGTGGGGATTAGGAAGATGGCTCAGTGGGTCAGTCCCTACCACACACAGTAAATGAATACATAACACATACATACATACATACATGCATACATACATACAGTGTAGTAGGCCACAATCCCAGAACTGACAAAGCAGACAGGAGGATCCCTGAGTCTGCTGCCCAGTCAACCTATCAGAATAGGTAAGCTTCAGGTTTAGTGAGACTCTTATCAAAAATAGCGGGTGAAACATCGACAGACAGGAACCTATACAAGTCATACCCTTCTAACAATCAGCTCTGTACAGGGCCTTATCACCGTTAATTTAATGACAATTAACAGATTCCAGGAGGTAGGGAGGCATAGAATTCTGTGGTATACTCTTAAATGAGTCCTACCAGATAGGTCCAAACTCAGGGTTGCACATATCTAGGTTAAACCCTGTGGACCACAAAACAAGCAAAATTAGGTAATAAATAAAGAGAAATGTTCCTTTTTTAATGGAGGGTAACAAGAAATGGTGGGAGTATACTAACTGTATGTGTATTATATAAATGTGTGAAACTTTCAATAAAGAAAATTTGTTCATAAAATATAAATACATAAACTAGAAAGTGGGAAAATAACTGGGGAAGACACACATTGATCTCTGGCCTCCATGCACACAGGAGTAGTGGCTAGAGGAATAAATAAATGTGAAAATTCAAAGAATTTCTGAGGCCAGAGAGATGTCTCAGCAGTTAAGAGCACTGACTGTTCTTCCTGAGGACCTAGGTTCAATTCCCAGCACCCACATGGCAGCTCACAACTGTCTATAACTCAAAGATCTGACACCCTCACACAAGCGTACATGTAGGCAAAATACCAATGCACATAAAATACAAATAAATTAAAAAAGAATTTCTTGAAAGCAAGCAAAAACAGAAAGTCAAATATTATACATATTACAAGTTGTGCGATATATATAGATATATGTGTGTATGTATATATGCATATATACATACATATATATAGAGAGAGAGAGAGCGTGCAATCATGAGTGACGAAATCACTGTCACTGAACCCCACTGCTCACTGCTATGCCTGTCTTTTCCACCTATATCATGATCCTGTTTCTTTTGCCTCCCTGTTCTAGTTTATATTTCTGCTTTACTTTAACCTATTTGAATATTATTATTTTTTCCTCCTATGCTGCTGGGATCTTTATCAGACTTGAATGTTCATCCACCTATTTTTGAAAAATATACATATAACGAAAACTTCACTGGACTTCATTTTTCCCTAGAACCACTCCTCTTGGAGTCTAAGCTACTTTCCTCAAAAAGTACATAACCATCATTTCTTGTTTCCAAATTTATGTTCAGTAGAGAAGGTCATCCACAACCTATAGTCACCAAGTCTACTGCCTTCCCTAGCTATCTCAATTACTGTGAAAACAAGACTATTCCTTCCTTCTGTGTACTGCTTTCTCCTAACTTCTTCGATTGGTTCTTTACAGGGTTTTTTCTTTACCTCATGTGTGGAATTTGGTGCTCAATTTCTAACAGCAAAACAAACAAATACTATGTTCCCAACCCCAGAATATATTGTTTAGACACATATCATTTTATATTATATACATATATTATATATTATAGATATATTGTATATCACATATCATATATTACATATGGCAAATATTATTGCTTAGGCTGTTTATTTTATTTCATGAAACACATTGAAGTCTATTAACATCACCTGCTTTCATAGAATTTGGAGGTATGCATGGTAAGATGGGTATTTAATAGAGGAGTAAATCATCCTGTTCTTGGTCGATACAAGGCATACACAAAAAATAATGCAGAGTGAAGGAAGTCATGCCCCAAATAGAGGCTGCTAGCATTCAGAGTTGTTAGTAAATGAGAAATCTGTTGATGCTATATAGACACTACCATACAAAATTTTATTTAAACTATGCAGGTGCTAATAAGTTTTAGAAACAAGAAAGCTAAGGTAAGTAAATATTGCTCCAATAAAGTTTAAGTGATTATATCTTAGTAAACACATTTTAGTTTGCAGAAAACATTTTTTCTAAATATATTGACCAAACGCAATATTTGTATGTTCCTCCTGGCATTCACTACCCTATCTAAAATACCACTCTCCACATCTCTCTGTTACTATTCATGCCTCCAAATTCTAGACTAAAGCTTATGTTTTCTTCCCCCAATTTGGAGGTAATTTTTTTATTGGAGCATCCAAACATACAAAAATATGTTGATCCTAGATATATGATTCTTGAATATTTTCATAGGCATATACTTATAGTTACCACCTAAGTCTAGAAATACCTAATTCCTAACACGTCAGAAGAAACTGTTATTCACTCTTAGTCATTACTGTCTAGATAGTTGTAACTATTTTGATTTCTGTGTTTCCCACTTTTTGAATTTCAGGAGTTGAATTATGTAATACATCATCTTTTAGATCTGTTGTTTTCTAAAAACAGTGTCTATAAAATGTGTTAACATTGTGTCACTAGTTCATCTTATTTCTCTGTGGCATTAATATGCCGCCTTCTTTATTCGTGCTTTAGTTTATGGACATTTGACGGGCTTTCATTTGCGGAGTCAGTAATAAATACAGCTACAATGAAGACTCATACAGCTGTTGGTATGACACACTCTACTTGGCTGAACTTGAGCATCGTAAGTTCAGAGAGACCACCTCACAGGAAAAAGTTACAAGTCAAAATTAGGTACAAGGGTAAAAGCACTCTACACTGAAGAAAGAGTCACAGCATCACAAAACATAAAATAGGATTTTTTATCAATATCCCCCAGACTCTTCTATTTATTGCCTCTACATTTTATTGGATTTTATTGCATACCTTTTGTGAGCACTCATTATCTGGTAAGACTATCACAGATATTCTATAAAAAATAAATTTTTAAAAAACATTAATTTTGGGGTTGGGGATTTAGCTCAGTGGTAGAGCGCTTGCCTAGCAAGCACAAGGCCCTGGGTTCAGTCCCCAGCTCCGACAAAAAGAAAAAAAAAAAAAACATTAACTTTAGAAAATACAGTTTGGAATACATACACACACATATAGAAATTTAGGGAAACTCAAATTGTCTCTTTACTTGTACGATAACAAACCAAAAGTTTTCCCAGACTGGCTTCTAGCTCGATTTCTTTCAAATTTGCCTCTACCACATTCTTCTAGTGCCAGACAATGCACAACAGCTTCATCACCATAAGACCTCTGGCCTTGCATCACTGCATCCTAACTATGAGCCAGCAGAGCAGGTACGAGAAGGTCTCCAGATGTCATGCTATGAAAACACTCTAAGATCAAAGGCTCAACACATAGGGCTCAGTGTTGTAATGGTGTGAAACGATAATGAATCCAAGAGAAACCATACTTTTGAGTCCTGAATTTTCACCATTATTCAAGCTGTAATACAGTTCTTTAAGATACACTTTCACAACAAAGGATAGCAGTAGTGAACTATAACTCCTAGTTGTCAGAATCAAAAACAAACAGCCACTGTACTGTTTGTACTAAAATTACTAGCTGTTTCAGGACATTGTTTTGTGGCTTCTTGTCTACGAAATGCCCACATGTGTCTCCTGAATTCACACAGCCAACGTTTTTTCGCCTTCAGTACAATATTCAATAAATTACAGAAGATACTGCATACTTTACCTTCAAACAGGCTTTATTGTTAGACGACTGTATCCAGCTGCAGGTTAATGGAGTGTTTAAGGCATACTTAAGGCTCAGCTGAACTATGATGGTTAAGCAGATTACAGTGCATTTTAACATATTTTTGACTTTGTGGCCTTGTGAGGATATTGCTCCATGGCTAGTGGAAATGTATATGTACTAGGAAATAGCAAGAGAAAAACATGTAAGTATGTGCCACCTAAATGAAGTGTAAACCCCAAACTCAACTTCCCTTCAGCTGGATTCCCAAACTGCCTAAAACTCACTCCAATATTACATGCCATGGAGATAAAAATTAAAATTATTTCAAATTCTTTTAAATTTTTTAATCTCACCCATTCTTAAATGTCAACCATAACTTTCCAAACAAACCATCTTTCCTTCTAGGATCTAGTGACTGTAGTACAACTTTACAGAAAAAAAGATGGCTAGCTTGTATTCTGCATCAATTCTAAGGCCAAAACCCTTGGGACACACAGCTGTCAATAAAGTATACTAAATAACAAGGTATATCTCTCGCCTCACACTATTTCCAACTGCTCATTGGCCTTTTCTACCTAGACAAGAAATAAAAAAAACAAAAACCAATCGTGTAACATTTGAAATACTCTCAACTTCACTTAAACGTTCAATGTTAAGTTTTAAATGAGCAGTTAATAATCATTAGGAAAGAGGGCACAAACTCAAGCCAAACTCAAATTATTCCATCTCTAAAATCTTAAACTTCTTCTTTAAAAATAAATCATATAGCTTATCAGTCATGTAGAACAAGTTTAACAATTTTTCCAGAATCATACTCAGTGCCCTACACAAAGATGCATCATTAGAAACACAGTCAAGGGGTTGGGGATTTAGCTCAGTGGTAGAGTGTTTGCCTAGCAAGCGCAAGGCCCTGGGTTCGGTCCCCAGCCCCGAAAAAAAAAAAAAAAAAAAAAAAAAAAGAAAGAAACACAGTCAACAGCCTACTGCTAGCTAGCAAAGAGGAACAGGAGTATGTTCTTGATAAAGAAATAAATAAAACTAAACATCAATACTAAACAATAAATAGGCCCGTATAACATAGCTTAAAGTGTGTATGGAGAAGATACTCAGACATACACAGTACATAGTCACGCAGACATGCTCCCCTGAAAGACCCCATTGTAAACACACAACCGAAGGAGTTCCCAATTAAACAAGACAAACTGCTGACACAGCGTCAGCACGGAGACACAGGTAGTGACGTACTTCTATTTGTTTCAGTTGCCAGGATTCAGAGTCCATTTTTCAATTAGCATGGAAGCATGCAACTCTGACTTCCTGAGGAAATCACATGTAAACAATCAATGGACTGCTTGAGACTGAAAAAGCAGTCACAAGTTTTAAAAAACATAATTTCTTGAAAATACTCATGTTTCCCTATAGTGAAAAACAAGTGAAAGTGAAATTTTTAATTTCTTTAAGAGAAAGAGCATATTTTTAAATATTTATTTATTTTATGTATATAGGTACACTGTAGCTGTCTTCAGACACACCAGAAGAGGGCATCAGATCTCATTACAGATGGTTGTGAGCCACCATGTGGCTGCTGGGACTTGAACTCAGAACCTCTGGAAGTCAGTGCTCTTAACCACTGAGCCATCTCTCCAGCACCATAAAGAGCATAATTTAGACACATACTTTCCAGTTATTTACATAGCAACAAAACTGAGTGCAGATTTTGGTAGAAATGTTTCTTATGAATTCTCATTAATATATTAAATTAATATATATTTAAAATTATAAATTTTGTATTATCTAATAAATTATATAGTAACTTGAAAAAATGCTGACTAGTAACTCTAAATAGCATATATCTTACCTTTCTAATCAGAATTTAAAGATACTAATAAACTGAACAGTAAATCCACCTGACCAGTGGAAAAAACAGGCAAAGTAAATGCTTATTAAACAAATGAAAGTAGAAAAAGTGGGAATTCCAGAGTTATGTTTTTCATAGCTCCTTAATCTCATCATAGTTCAATTTATGAATTGTAAATGTGGCTTTTAAGCTCAGTGGGTATAACATGAGACTCTTAATCTCAGAGTTGTGGGTTCAGGCCCCACGTTAGATGCCAAATATAAATGTAACCTTTATCTGCCTGATGTGATTGTCATCCCAGAGGCTTACTGCTGAATAAGCTCACCCTTTCTAGTTCCTTCTAAGCTCTAGCTGGCTGGTTCCACTCAGCTGATCTGGCTCAAACTCCTCTCCACGCTGAATGATTCAATCTGGCTTCTCTCAGTTCTCACTGAATTGTTCTGCTTGGCTTCAAACTAACTCTGGCAATCTGTTTTTGTCTTATAGCTACTTCTTATTCTCTGGCTTTAACTGCCTCAATTCCACTGCACTGCACTCACTGCCCTGACTCCCAACTGACTCACTCTCTCTCTCCCTGAGGTGCTCTTAAATAGCTTCTCTTTCCTGTGCTGTTCATGTGAGAGTTAGGCATATCCTACCTCTGATTCATTCTGTCAGATCTTTCTCTGATTCATCACTTTGTCTGTCCCTCAATTAGATGTCACTTTCAATCATGGCTGCTTCCTTCTACAAACTAATTTTTCCCTAAAGGTGTATGCTATAGGCATGCCTGTATTCCAGCCAGGGGAGGTAAAGGTGTTGTGGCGTATCTACATTCCAGCCAGATTGCAGAGACTTAGAAGGTCTCTGGATATGATCAGAGCACCCACGTTGCTATATTAAAATTCTTCTACAATGGATTAAGTTTGAGCATTCCTTCAGCAACTACTCTATATTCTTGAATCTATCCGGATATTCTTTTGCTGTTTCTGAGTACAGATACATAGATAAACTTGCCATGGAGTTAGATCCCAGGAAACATATCACGAGTTAAAATGCACTTTAATATTTGTAACTTACCAACCACCATTTTTCAGCACAGCCTATTCATTTACACACCTGTTAGCAAAAAGGATATCTGGGAGATATTTTGGTTGGATTTAATAAAAGTATCATGTTACCAGAGGAATCAATAGAACATTCTAAGCTTACATATGGGGATTTTTATTTTCTTAATTACTTATTATATATGTAAGAGTACAGGTTCTCATGTACCATGTGCACATGTGATGCTCAAAGGATAACTTTCAGAAAGGTTCTCACTTTGTACAATTTTAAGTCCACATATGTTCTTTTAAGGCATGGGCTCCAGACACAGAATCCTTGTCCAGAATTGCACATGAGCCATCCCCAAGTTAGGCCCAACTTTAAAAATCCTTATGAAGTTGACAAAAACAACTAACCAGTACAAACACCAACTGTACTGTTGTACTGTTGTACTGTTGATCACAAGTATCAACTTTGTGATACTTACAATGATAATAGTAATAAATTAGGAAGAATAAGACTTTTAACCTATCCTTAAAAAACCATAAATCTGGTGTTGGGGATTTAGCTCAGTGGTAGAGCGCTTGCCTAGAAAGCACAAGGCCCTGTTGGTCCTCAGCTCCGAAAAAAAAAAAAAAAAAAAAAAACACAAATCTAACGGTGACAATAGTTGCATACCTAACTAAAACTGCAAAGGAAAACTATTTTTAAGCACTATTTTTAAAATGCACAATATTTCACAAGAACGGTCTATCTACATATTGATATACAGAGAAAAAGGTAGAAAAGAAAAATTACCTGAGATAGTTCAAGCCACTTATCTCTCACTTGGACAACTGCAACAGTCTCCTATCTTGCCACTTTCATTATAGCTGCTCTCTGTCAACAGCCCATAAATATGCCAGAACAGCTTTTCTAAAATATAAATTGTATCATAAATGGTCTTGTGACTTCTCATTAGGATTCAATTAAAATGAAATTCAAATACTAACATGGTCTACAAGGCACTCTGAGATTCACTCTTACCTCTCCTGCGCTCCCTAGACACTCACATTTTCTTTCTAACACCAAAGCATGCCAAGCTATTTCCCCCATGAAGCCTTTGCCTTTGCTAGTCTTCTGCCCAGCTGGGTGTTTCCCCCACGTGACAGTTCCTGATCAGCATTCATGTGTCAGTTAAAACACCACCCCTTCAGAGAGGCTTTCCCTGACAGTTACACTTGAAAACAACACACCTATACCTCCACACGTCCAGGCCTTAGTGTTTCTTTGTCCACTATTATGCTCTATTTTCTCCATGCATCACAGTAGCCAAACTGCCTCAAGTTATCTCACTGTGCTTTTCCCAGAGTTTTTAACATGCTACTAAAGCAGAAACTTACATGGAAGAAAGCTTGGCACATTTCCCATGCACAATAAAAACTGTTAAACACAGAAAGATAGACATAGATATTATTCCAGAACTTGGTGGGTAGAGGCAAGAGGACCAGAAATGCAAGATCATCCTTGGCTACATTATCAAGTTCAAGGCCAGTCTAGACTACATAAACTCTATCTCAAAAAACAAATAAAAGAAAGATGACATTTAAACTGTATTGTTGGGAGAAGGTCAGGAATAGTTTATCAGGAAGTACAAGGAGAAATAAGGAAAAGGAAATCAAACACGATCCATAAGCTTCAATTTTCATAGACTTGGAGAATAAAGTGATAGACTGTTATAGTTGGGTGGTTATCTCAAGATTTTTGCCAGGAGCTGGAGATATGGGTCAGCAGTTAAGAGCACTGGCTACTCTTCCAGAGGACTAAGGTTCAACTCCCAACATCACATAACTTCAGTCCCAGAGGATCTGACATTTGTCTAATTCCTGTCCATTTGAAGCATGTATACACCTTAAAACATTATTTAGTCTTCCCTTGAACATTTCCTAATGCCCAAATCATTACCTGATAAGCTAACCTACTCCAATTCTAGCTACCTGCCTGTAATTCAAAAAACAAACTTTAAAAATAATCATATAAATAACACAGAAAAATAATATAAGATAGCATTGTAGATAGAATTCAGTAGTTCTACTTCTGAGAATATTCCCTAAAGAACTGATGACAAAAACCCAAGCAACCACATTTAAAAACACTGTATTATTCACAATAACTAGAAGGTGTAAGCATGATAGTCTAGTACATACCCCCAAATGAATTTATTAAATAAAGTAGACATACATTTGGAATATTATTTAGTCTCATAAAGGAAATTTTAAGACATGTTGCAACATATATATACTTAAATCATTATGCTAAGTGAAATAGCCAGTCACAAATGGACAACTATTATTCACTAAATTTATCTGAAGTTCCTAGAGTAATCAAATCCAGAGATATCAAGGAAAATGGTGGTTGCTGGGGACCTGAGAAAATAAAGGACCAGAAAGCTATTAGTTTAGCAGGTAGGGGATACTACTCAGTTTTGGAAGGTAAAAATCATTCTATAGATAAATGGTGGTTGATGCCTACACAGCTAAGTGAATGCACTTACTGTGAATGAATTGCACACACGCACACAAATAACTGATTATAAAAGCATGTATATGTGACTTCAAACTAAGTTTAAAAATGAATACATGTTTGTACAGAGACACACACAATTGAAGCCATCTTGTGATTATATATCTTCAGAGGAAACTTATTTAACCCTTCTTGATTCCCTTGTGCCAAAATCAAGCTAGGAATCCAATCTTGATGACCATATTTAATTTATATACATTTACACTGGAACGAGTAACAATTTTTAATTATTATTTTTTCTTTTTTTTTTACACTCCAGATTTTATACCCCTCCCAGTCCACCCTCTGACTGTTCCATATCCTATACCTCCTCTCCAACCCCCCCCCTGCAGTCCCCATCTCCAAAAGGATGTCCCTACTCCACCCACCCCACCAGACCTCTAAACTACAAGTAACATTTTTAAAGGTTTTAGCTTTTTACAGAGGTTTTTCTACTGGATTTCTCCCTTTCAGCAGACCTAAGCTCTGTATTCTAGCAGAGCACACATAGCAAAAGTTAACATCTAAGGTCTTTGAAGATGGTAGAAACTCTTCAAGTGAAAGCTGACTTCAATGTCTGATAACCTCAAAGGCTTCCTACTTTGATTTATTTGGGGATAACTTAAGTCTTATGGATTTTGTTTTTGTTTTTTTCATTTTGGTAGGGCTAGAGTGCAAACCGGGAGCTCACGTATAGAAGGCAGTTGCTCTACAATTAAGTCATATATCCCGTCCTAGTATTTTCTTATCATGCCACTGAAGTTGTACAAATTTTTACCAAAAGTATTTTTAAATGTTTGACCTCTAGTTTATGTCAACTGATAGTTTTTTAATGTGTGCTTGTGTGTATGTACAGGGGTACAGGTGTGTGCTGTGCAAACACCAGAGTACAACCTCTGCTGTCTCAAAAACATCATCCACTTCCTACTTTATATGGCGTCTTGTTACCTTGAAGTTCACCCAGTCATCAGTCAGGCTAGATTGGCTGAACAGAAAAGCCCTAGGGATCCTCCTGCCTTCACATCCATAGCAATGGTATCATAAACATTCATGTCCATAATCAGGCTCTTTAAATGAGTTCTGGATATGAAACCCAAGTCCTAATGCTCTTGCAGCAAGCACTTTAATGACTAAGCTATCTCTCCAGTCTCTTCAACTTACAGGGCCCAATACTTGCTTAGTTCACAGCATTGTTAAGCACTTAGTGCTTAGTGATAGTTGTTCTATCATATTATAATAATCTCTTCTCTAAGCCTGGGTAAAATTTATTGCTTCTATTATTGTTATAATATTGCTATGATATATTATATTATTAACATATTAAAATATATGTAATAATGTTATTAATATAATATTGTTATAATATTATCACATCATTATTGATGTTAGCATTTCTTTTTTTGGTCACTTTTCTTTCTTTTTTTTTAATTGATATTTTTTATTCACATTTCAAATGTTATTCCCTTTCCTGGTTTCCCATCCATAAGCCCTGTATTCCACCTACTCTCCCCCTTCTTCTGTGAGGATATTCCCCCTCCTCAGCCACCCATCTTCTGGTCCTGATATTCCCCTACACTGGGGGTCCAGCCTTGGCAGGACCAAGGGTTTCTCCTCCTATTGGTGCCCAACAAGGCCATCCTCTGCTACATATGCAGCTGGAGCCATGAGTCTGTCCACGTGTACTCTTTGGGTAGTGGTTTAGTCCCTAGGAGTTCTGGTTAGTTGGTACTGTTGTTCTTATGGGATTGCAAACCCCTTTAGCTCCTTCAAACCTTTCTCTAACTCCTCCAATGAGGACCCCGTTTTCAGTTCAATGGTTTGTTGCTAGCATTCGCCTCTGTATTTGTCATGCTCTGGTTGGGCCTCTCAGAAGACAGCTATATCAGGCTCCTATCAGCATGTACTTCTTGGCTTCATCAATATTGTCTAGGTTTGGCAGCTGTGTGTGTGTGTGCATACATATATATGTATATATATACATATATATATACATATGTGTATATATGGGGGGGGCTGTATCCCCAGGTGGGGCAGGCCATTCCTTCAGTCTCTGCTCCAAACTTTGTTTCCATATCTCCTCCTATGAATATTTGTATTCCCTTTTTTAAGAAAGGACTGAAGCATCTGCACTTTGGTCATCCGTCTTGAGCTTCATGTGGTCTATGGATTGTATCTTGGGTAATCTGTGCTTTTGGGCTAATATCCACTTATCAGTGAGTGCATATCATGTGTGTGTGATTTGTTTTTGGTTGTTTGGGATTTTTTGTGTGATTGGATTTCCTCACTCAGGATGACATTTTCTAGTTCCATCCATTTGCCTATGAATTTCATGAAATCATAACTTTTGGTTCCTGAGTAGTACTCCATTGTATAGATATACCACATTTTCTGTATCCACATTTTATTTTTCTATTATTACATTGTTAATTGTCCTTAGCACTTCTGGTGGAGAACTTAAGTATCTATTTTGGTTGTTAGTTTTGACTAGCTACTGAATAAACAACATTCTTACCTGATTTCCTAAGGGTCTACCTTATATGACTTTTCAGAATCTAGGTTGATGAAAAAAATTCACCTATTTTTATATTTAGAATGGAGACTTTTAAAACTTCCTTGTAAAAGCATAATACAAATTTTAATTCACTTATATTTGCATTATATCAAGTATCTTCCTTTGAAATTTAAGCTCAATTGTTGCATACGTCCTGAAGGCTTTCTAATTTGTGCAGAGGGTTGGATGTCCCTTGCATGACAGTCTCATGATACCTAGCTCATACCTATTACATCAGTTACCATAGCAAATTGTAACTTTTATATATCTTTTATTATTAGCATGTTATCTCCTTGAAATACTTTGTACTCATCATTTTAGAATCTTCAAGGCTTGACTTATCCAAAATGTCAAGTCATAAATATGTTATAAAGCAGTCTTTGGAAGGAACCAAGCCTGGAGGTATCTTGATCTTCATCTTCTAGCCTCAAGAAATGTTAGGTCTATTTAAATTCTTAAAATCAAGTGTATGGTGCTTCATTGCTACAGCTCTAGCAAACTAGTTCGTTCCAGTAACAAAATAAACTAGAAGACATGAACAAGGCAACTGTATCACAGCTATACAGGAAGAAAATCTGGCCGACTACATGTCTCACTGACCTAACTGGAGAGGTTGGCAGGGATTCACTACTTTCCAAGGAAATCTGCCCTTTGCCTTCTCCAGCTTCTTTCCCGGCTAGCTTTCCCTGGCTTGTGACTCTTAAAACATCAGAGCTAACAGAGGCAGATTAGCTGAAACCTAACCCCAGCGCCATGTCCACTGCCCCGTCTCCTCTGACCTCTTCCATCTCTACTCTCCTTTGTAAGGACCGCGTGCTTACAGTGGGCCAACTCTGCTATGTATATAAGGAAACAGAAGCTCGAAGGGTTAGAACACAGGTATCTTTGGGATACTATTATCCTGCTTACAGAGTAAAGCTGAATGAACACACCGTGCAACCCACAAATTCTACTACATCTATATGCATATATTTTTAACAGGAGATATTAACAAGAATTTTCATAAAATCACTATTCATAATAGCAAAAAACTTTAAAACACCCAAGAGTCTATAAACGATAAAATAGATAAATTTACTATGTCCTGAAAATGAAATAATGTACAATACTGAAAAATAAACTACAACTATCCACTTCAACATGAACATATCTCAGAAATTGCCAAGCACAATGCAAGGTTAAAGATAAATGCATGTAGTCTGTTTCTATTTATCTAAAGTTAAAAAGCAAGCAAAATTACTGATATTATTTAGATGCACATTCATAAAGGGTTATAAAGTTAAGCAAGGGAGTGAACAGAATGTGAGTAATGCCTGAGGGAGAAAAATTTGATGAAAGAGAAGATGGGGAACAAAGAGCTTTCAAAGGAACCAAGCAACAACTATATTATCTGTCTGGTCGGGTCTGGTCTGGTTTCCCTTAAACCATTTAAATATACAGATATATAGAGTCCTTTGTGAAAGACATTTCTCCTTTAAAATTTCAATTATAATTAAATACATTTAAGATGTGCTGAATGTGAGTTGTATGAAATGTGTGATAAAGAACTAGCCAAACATATAGGTGATCAAAGAAAAGAAACCTATAAAGATGGAGAATACCTCCGAAAAATTAATGCTGGTAAGGAAGTTCTAGATTACAGAAAGAAGTATAAAAAAATTACTGGGAGAAACAGACTCTGACCCAAGGTCTACCAGAATAACTGGCTTCTAACCAACATCTCAGTTAGCCTAGATCTGCTTGTGCGTAGCAAGGGAACGCCAGCTGTGTTATAAACTGTCAGAACTGCCCACAGACAGACTCCAGCTCCACAAAGCTTTGTTGAGCTATCGCCGTTGATCAGTTTGTTTTGTTTAAATGAAATGCCTCTGGCACAGCAGGCTGGTCAGTTCGCTTCTATTCTTTCTACTCTCTTCATCTCCCCTCTTTTTCCAAGACATAGTACAAAGCTGGCCTTGATGGCACCTGAGCCTGAGACTAGCTGCATCCTCACAAGTCAGATACATAACATAAATTTCATCTTCAATATTATCATGGACTCTGATTTTCAAGACCCCACCTAATTCTCCCTCCCATCTCTCCCATTAGTTCTCCTCACATTGTATAACTAAGGACATTGCTCTTTATCACATGATAGAAACTACCTGGAGAAGTAAATACAGCAACTTTAGAAAACTGTTGACTACAGGTAGATGGGCTCTTTGTGGAAAGTATAGGTGGAGTAGAAATAAGACTTAAGTTCTAGGCCTCATTTTCACAGTTATCTTACAGCATTACTTGAACCCAATCTTTTCATTCTTCTAAGATTCAGTTCCTCACCTTAGGTAATAAGATTCCAACTAAACTCTAAATTTCTCCTATGCCATCTATACTAACATTTACACTAAAATAAGCTTTTCAGCATGTGCAGATTCTCCCTGCTCTGGAAGGGATGCAGAAAGCCTAGAGTGTGTGCTAGGGAAATAGGCTGACCCAATGAAAAGGAAAGGGGGAAGAAAATTACTTCACTGGGGAAGTCAGCCTCAGAACAATGAAAACAAACTTCACAGCTTTACTTGTGAGTGCCTTTCACTCATTGTGAAAACATGTTACAGAAATGTTACTATCCAATAAAATTAAAATATTCTGTCACATAGCCAACTTTTATTCTTAAATGTGATCAACTCTGCAACAGTAGAGATCTATTCTCCACTTACATATATAGTACTAGTTATCTCTCCAAATATTTTAATCCTATGTATTTCTAAAAGGAGAACTCAACTATTATGATTTGTGAAGGCAGAGGGAAAAGGTACACAGGGAGGGCAATCCATAAATACTAAAAGTTGAATAATAAATTCATAATAATAAATTTAAAACAAAAATGAAAAGGATTACAAGCAGCTTACAAAGGTCTTTGTAAGCAGCAACCAAGGGCATGAGCTTTAGCTTAGGTTTGATAAAAGCCACCGAGTATTTAACAGAATGAGGAGCCTAGCCAACTCTGTTTTCTTGACAGATACCTGGTGGTAGCATACACCCTACAGAAACAAAGAAAAACTGTTATGTAGGCTGTTATTACTAACAAATTTCAACCAAAGACTAAAATGCTCACTAAAGCTATGAAATAAATTTCAAAACTATTACAATATTATTTTTAAAAACTGGGGTTGCCTTGCAAATTACTTGAGGGCATTAAATAATCACACTTTAAAATCTCTTTTTTTTAAAGTCTTCACATTACATATGTGCACTTTTTTTCAAATAAAATTAACACTTTAAATAGTATTTATGATCATGAAGGCCACAGGAGTTTTAAATATTTACCTAACCATTTAGAAAGCACTTGGTATTCTAGGTATAGAAAAATAACATACCAACTTCCGTTTTTCCAAACCTCACATGTAAGTAATCACACAGGTAATGACAGTGTTGCAAAGCTAACCGGTACACTGTAAAATATACAGTAGAAATGGAATAGAAATATAGTATAATTCTGTCGTAGCTTTCATAGACAATTGATTTTTTTTAACTTCCTCTTAATTCCAGGCTGCTCCTGCCACACTGTAAACTTACTGCTTCTTTCATTAGCCCAAAACAAAACAAAAAAATTCAGAAAGAATTAGATTTTTTTTTCTTTTTTTCTTTTTTTCTTTTTTTTTTTCCAGAGCTGAGGACCGAACCCAGGGCCTTGCGCTTGCTAGGCAAGCGCTCTACCACTGAGTTAAATCCCCAACCCCAGGAATTAGATTTTAATCTTAAATTCCTAGGTATGTTTTGAAAAGAAGGCCTTAATTAACTGACATATATACAATATTTAATTATTATAAATATAACATATAAATATTTTATAATCATGACATTATTTTAGTATGTTACCTAATACAATATTTTAAAAGTCAAAAATTACTCTAACTCTATTCTCATGTAAAAAAGAACATTTATGTTGATTTGCATATTCAAGTATTTTCAAAGATGTTAAGACATTTAAATTCCATAAAATATTTCAACAATTTTATCACAAGAACAAATCCACTTTTTTTTTTCTTTTCTTTTTTTCGGAGCTGGGGACCGAACCCAGGGCCTTGGGCTTGCTAGGCAAGCGCTCTACCACTGAGCTAAATCCCCAACCCTGCAAATCCACTTTTTTAAAATAATATTTTCTTCAAAAAATTGTAAGTAAGTTCATTTTCCCCAATCATACTCTGAAAAAATGCATAGGATAGCAGCAGTAATCTTCAACATTAAAATAAAACTATTAATGAATAAATTATTCATTTGTGCCTCCATGATGCATTTCTTTATATACTAAAGGAAGCATAAAATTGCTGAATGAAATCAGTTACAAGTACATAGACACAGAGGAGTTCACCGATGTGTCCAAAGTTAAACATGTAGGCCAAGATTTGATCCTTTAAGCTCTCTGCCTCTGAATCCATAGGAGTTTCTCTTAGGTCAAGTTTGACCTAAAGTCTTGTCACTTGTAAATGTTTTTACAATTATCATATACAACACTTCAACAATTAGAAGGCCACTTAATCTTCTATTTCCATAAAAGAACTGATTTCTTAACTTTCTAAGATAATACCCATCTTTTCTAACATAGTACAAATCTTCTGTGTTAAATTACAACAAACAGCATCAACAAAAAAATTCTTGTACTATACTCTTTGCTGAGTTAAATATATCTTTACCTAGAAATGCCCAAATGGTGTCATTTCAGAGCACTAAACAGTAAATAACTGTGTACAGGCCTCTGAACTATTAGCATATACTTTAAGATGCTCAAGTGTTTCTAACTGAAGAGTAGAATCTGAGTAAGGATTTTCTATTCTAGGAAAATATGCTGCTGCTGTCTTTACAAACATAAATTGTATTTTCTTCCAGTACAAATAAGTGACATTACCTGGAATAATACTGCACTTAAAGTGCTTTGATAGCAAGAAAAAGGAAAAGTTGCAAGGAAAAAAGATAGCAAGGAAAAGTTGCTTTGATAGCAAGAAAACCTCACTAGGAAAAGAAGACTAGAATTTTTCAATTTACAATAGAACAGACCTAACTGTTCATAACTAATTAATAGATTGCAACCAAAATATTTAAATTGTAATGCTTCCCTGAAAACCCTCTACAAAGTCAGCAAAATGATGCTAAAGGGCTTTCCCAATATTAAAAATGCAATCTAGTCACATAAAATTGACTTTTATTCCAATCTATGAAAATAGCTGATACCAGCTGATAGCAAATCTTCTATTAACAAGTTTTCACTTGATAGACATTTTTGTAAACATTGTCTATTACTGCTGGCAGTAAACTGGGTAGGGGGTGTAACTGTAACTGGTTTGTTTGTTTTTTTCTAGCATCTGGCCAAATAATAAGGGAGCATAAGAATGGCCTCTAAAGCAGGGCAAAGTGGTACATTCAAGAGCAGGAGACAGGAAGACCCTCCAGGTCAAGGCCCACCCAAGATAGCCAGACAAGAATACACAGCAAGACCCTGTCTCAAAAGAGAAAAGAAAAATAGCAGGAAAATGTTTTCTCGTGAGTATATACTTCATACTACTATATACAGATAAGTGTTTAGTAGGCCATAAAAATCAATGTAGTGAGTCACAGATTATTTTGAAGGGAACACAAGAGACAGAGAGACCAGTGCCTCAAAAGTGTTAAGGACAAGAAACTTTTGTTTCCTGTCTTCTGGGTCACATTATGAAAAAATATCACTAATCAGCAAAATCTTACACCTAAGGATATACAATCCTCCACAAAGTTCCTACAGTTACCCTCTAAGTTGCAAAGAACACATCTCTGTGAACTGAAAACTCTACTCAGACCCTAACACTGCCACTTTTTTGGCCCTAGATCCTCTGTCTGCCTGAACACGTGCATGTCTAAACCAATGTTAATGTTACCCAACCAAACACAGTTCGTGGAAAAGATCTGACATGGGGTCTGCACTCGGTAAATGCTCAATATACCAGCTATACTTTAAAGGATCTCTTGGTGGTACAGACCAGGTGGACTTCCCAATGCAATCCAGATACAAGTTCATTCCCTTGAGATGATTTCAATGCCTTCAAAAACAAAATATGAAAGCCTGTGGGGGTTGATGGAGGAAATGTTTTGGGCATCTTTCCACACATTACTAAGTTTAAAGGTTAAATTGCTAAAACTTTCTCCTAATTATGCAAGAAATACACAGCCCATGAGTTAGTCTGTAAAAACATTTTTAATTATATTGATGTATACTGCTGTCTATTCATCTAAACCAAGTCTCAATTCCAAAGCTCATTTCTGTTCTTTAAATTGTGAAAATACTCATTTGTCCTCCCACATCACCACTCCTGAGGAGCCTGTGCTGTTGAAAAATCTGCATGCACACTCATATTCTAAAGGCGGCTTGTCAACTCCAGTCAGGCATCCTCATTTTAATAGCAAAAAATTTGTACCAAAATGCTATTTGTAGGAGCTTAGTATGTCCAAAGTGGGAGCAGTCAATCTATTAAACCTCAAGTCGGTCACCTCATTCTTGAAAACTCTCCTCCTGCATAAGCCGAGTCAGAGGGTGAATGATTTCCTTTCCACTCATGGTAAAAGGCCACTGGTTTCTGCTTTTTTGGAAGAGTCCCTTGTCCTGGGGCAGCCTTTCCAGCCAGAACACAGGTTCCTGCCCCTTGCTTTCCGCAGAGAGAGCCCAGGTTCTTTAGCAGCTGCGCTCCTGCTCCGGAGACAACGCAAGCGGTCCACCCCACGCTCCTCTCGTCCACCCCGCTCTCCTCTTACCAGACCCATGCCCGCCCAAGAACCCTACCTGTTCTCGAGAAATACAAGGCAACGACGGTCTCCTGAACATCTTGCCACTGCCATAGTAACCGGCCGCGCTTTCTCCCAGCGACACGCAGCTGGACCTCCTCCGGGGTCTGATCACAGGCACTTTTTCATCCGCGGCACTCGCCGAGCGCTGGGTAGGTGAGGCTCCCCGGACGTGAAAGAAGTGGTCCAAGCCCAGGGCTAGCAGGCATCCCGCGCCCCCGACCAGGCACGACAGCAGAGGCCTGAGCGCGGGCGGCAGAGCCCCGAGGCCGGAGAAGGACACCCACCACACCAGGCCGGCGAAGAGCAGCACCAGGACGCCGTGCCGCAGCCTCACGCGGGGCGCGAGCGTCAGCAGCCCCACGCAGCTCAGCACCAGGCAGAGCCGGCCGGCCGCCGCCGCCGCCGGCTCCCCGCGCAGCCACGACCACCACTGCCACGCCGCGAAGTCGCCCAGGTAGCAGCAGGCGGGCAGCGCCAGCAGCCACCAGGAGCCGGCGCCGCGGCCCGGGCCGCGCTGCGCGCGCGTCAGGAAGCAGGTGAGGAAGAAGAAGGCACAGGCGATGCTGAAGAGCGGGCTGAGGCTGAGCGAGCAAGCGCTCAGCAGCGTCCGAAGCCCGGTCGCCGCGGCCGCCCAGCGCTCGGGCCCCGCGCCCAGCAGCGCGGCCAGGACAAAGGCGGCCAGAGCGGCGAGCGAGAGGCGTGCCCCGGCGCGGAGCGAGGCCGCCGGCGGCTCCACGTTGCAGAAGCGGCAGAGGTGGAAGAAGAAGCTGCGCGGAGGGTCCTGCCGCAGCGGGCTCACGCAGCTCTTCACGTAGCCGTTGCGCAGGCTCTCGGGGGGCGAGGCGGCTGCGACCGCGGCCGGCGGCGGCGGCGGCGGCGGCGGTGGCGGCGACCTCATGGCTGGCGCGTCCGCCGCGCTCGTCCTTCCTCTTCATAGCCCCGGGCCGCCGGGGAGGCCGCTGGCGCTCGCCGACCCCGTGCCCTCCCCGTTCCGGGCGCCCCGAGCTTCGCAGAGCGGTCACGGCTGCGCCTGCCGCCGCCGCCGCCCCGGATCCCCGGCGCGCGGGCTGAGGGGCGGCGGCGCCCGCCTCATGCCCGCAGTGGAGAGCGGCGAGAGGGGATTCTCGGTATCCCAGGGCCGGCTGCCGCGGACGCCTTTTCCCTTTCCCCTCAGGCACGGCTCGGGACGGGAGACGGCTGCGTCGCCTCCCAGCTCCCGCGCGCTGCAACAGTTACCTCACGGCCGCAGCCTGGTCCGTTGGGCGCGCGAACGGGCGCTCCTCCCCCGCGGCTGCCCCTGCCGGGCGCGCGCCCCGCCGGCGGCCCCGCGCGCTCCTGTGACTGGGCTTGACGCCTCTCGGGCGGCAGCCGCCCGCGTCAGGATGCGCATCCGGGACCCCGCGGGTGAGCGCGTGCCCGCGGCCCGTTTGGTCCCTCCAGTGAGACAGCCATCGCGTCTGGCTGCTAGACTCGGACCCCTCCGGGAGCGCCCTGTGGCCACGGAGAGCTCGACTGCTGAAGTTGGATGACGAACCCCCGGACTGCCACAGAGCGATGAGCTCTGGACCCCAAGGGCAGTGCCTAGTGAGGTGAGAGTGGGCTCATGGTGTGCCCTCAGACTGTGTGAATGGAGATGTGACGGGGGAGGCTCAGTCAACACTGAGGCCAGACCAAAAAGAAGAAACTCAACACTATCAATCACATCTGGCTTCCAAGGCAAGGTAGATTTGGGGCCCAGCAGCAGGCCTGGAATCCCTTCAGGGTTTCAAGAGGGGATGGCCCCTGGAGAGTGCACTCTGATGGCAAGCATGTCTCCCTGAATTCCTTTTCAGTGAGGCTAAGAACTAATATCCAGCACTGTGTTTGGCATCCTTGCCAGACATGCGCTGCTTCACACCCCTGTCACTCCACCACAGCATAGACTTGCTGTCCCAAAAGTTCTTTCCAAGTGAGAGAATTTTTCTGTGCAACAGTGTTCTGGGGGGAGAGGAGGGAAGGGAGTCCCATAGTCTTAATACCACTCATCAACTTGAATGGTGTTGGCCCTGAAAGAAGCCAATTATATATTTTCTGGGAAAGACCTGTGAAACTGGTGACACTGGAGAAGACAACAGTAGAAGTGATATTAGCAAAGACAGACTTAAAAGTTGAAGAAAAGAATTTTGCTAAACGAAGGGGATTGCCCTGGAATCCAACGTAATAACTGCCTTAGAAAGTGTAAACTGTTTCCCTCTGCCGAAACTCCCCTTCAACCTCATGACAGACCTGCTTTTCTTAAAAAGCTAATTCCACATTTTTCCAGGGAGATGAGAAACCTTACTGTGTGGTAAATCCCACAAACAGGCCTATTTTTCACCAATTAAGCTCAGCCCACAGCCATGACCTAAAGCAGACCATTTTTATATATAGTTATAATTCACACACATAATAGAAATCACTGAAGAATTAACACAAGAATTTGACAAATGTGGGGAAAGACCAGAATTTCCTTGTTTTTTTTTAATGTGTTGGATAAAGAAAAAATATTTAATAGAGTGTTCTAATGGTTACCCAAATGTCTTAAATGATAAAAATTCATTTCCGCTAGACATGAAAAGTGGAAACTCACTTTAGCTAAATCCCATACACAGAAATCATCACACATGCACACGCACACACACACACACACACACACACACATACACACATGCATACATGCATAATCAACTGAAGATTAAATAGGAAACTTAGCCTACATATTTAGAGTTTGTATAGAACGGCATGACAAAACAAACATCACCATTACTAAAATACCCATTTAGGTAATTGTTTTAAAATAATAACTTATAAAACAAGTTCAAGTTACTCTATTGCTATTTTTAAATCTGAGTGTGTCATCTGAGATAAAATAGACATTTTAATGAAAGGATTGGTGGACTAGACACCATTCCTTGAGTTGAATTCCAACCAGATATTTATTCCCTGATAGTAAGCAAGTCATGGCTTTTGAAGATTGATTGATTGATTGATTGATTGATTTAATATAAGTACACTGTAGCTGTCTTCAGACACACCAGAAGAGGGCATCAGATCTCATTACAAATGGTTGTGAGCCACCATGTGGGTGCTGGGATTTGAACTCAGAACCTCTGGAAGAGCAGTCAGTGCTCTTAACCACTGAGCCATCTCTCCAGCCCTAAGTCGTAGCTTTTAAAAAACTCATTCTTTCCCATTGTAAAGAGAATCAATGAAACTTAATGACTTTTAAAGTCTTCTGGCTTTAAAAAACTACAATGTCTATATGCCAAAACCATGGAGGTATCTTTAAGGTTCTTCTTTCAAATTGATACAAACAACTTGTATTATTTGCGCCCACACACTCAAATTAACCACATTTTCATTTTTTGATAAATGAAGATGTCTATACAAACGGCTATTGCCTGGAAAATAGAAGTCAAAGCCACTTTCACAAAACTGCTTTACTTTGCAATTTTTTAAACATATTTTATCTGTCATCAAAATCTTTGTAGGTCTAAAAGCCCAAACACCCATAGATGGAGCACATCCCTCTGTATACCAACCCAGAACCTGAGAATTCTAAAATAAAATGTAAGGATTGTGACAAGACGATCAGAAGTTTACTTAACAAAAAGAATGAGCTAGCTATGTTTATAATAACTCCCTTCTATATTTATAGTCTTTGTCAAAGATTACTGGGCTGCATTTCTTAGAGGTTAAATTAATTATTCTACCAAATTTAAACAACTAATAGATTTCCTTAGTTCTCGTCTTTAAGTTCAAGAATATATGACTGTTAGATGTTGTGACAGAGACCTGATATACACACCAACTTCTCTTAGCAATCTCTATCCAGGCCCTGTTTTATCCAGATTAGCCTTGATCAACTATCTTCTCTTTTCAGTTTGATCAATGACATGGAAGCCTGGTGCTTACTGCTCATCTCCCAAGTCATTCTGAAGCAATGCATCCCCCTATGTATTATTTTTTTTAATAATGGGGCCTTTGTCAAGTTCCAAATACCCAGAGTTGCCATGTGTGGTTTAATATGAAGGGTAAGAATTTTGTTCAGTATCCCTTAAAGGAGAACCTACTCCAATAAGCCACTAATATTTCCATTAACTCTGGAGGAACCTGTCCTGATGTTTTCATTCTCAGGGCCTAAAAATGACCCTAAAAACTAGTTTAGTGACTAAGAACACTTTTATCATTGACAGATTGTTAGCTTACTACAGCCATTGTTTCCCTACAAGCACCATTTGAAACATTACAGCACTAGGGTCTACCTCACGGGTAAAATGCCTTCTGCATCTGAACTCTCTAGTGCTAGTCATTAATACATCAGAAATGGTTCTTAGTAAAGACAAAAGACAAAGAGATCTTGCATGGGTCTCAACCATTTTCCCTTCCATCATATCTTCTAGTTACTAATTCCCCACCACTTTGTCTTGGATTTTTAACTGGTTTTTTTTTTGGGGGGGGGGATAGAATTTTTTCCTAACTCTTAAATCCAAAAGTAAAGAAAATCCATTTCTAGAGCAATATTCTCAAAAATTACTTCTGAAAATCAAATTGTTTTCAACAAATCTTGGCTACTGCACCTATTCCTCCTTACAGTTATGGAAACTTATACGTAGAATAGAATAGGACATAAAACTGAACAAGGTATGAGACTCTCATTTTTATTGTCAAACAAAAGACAACTGAGAATCTGACAACTATGAGAAGTTGGGCATGGTGATACATGACGGTTATCCCAGCATTCAGGAGGCAGGGGCATGAGGAGTCCTAGGGCACCCTAGGCTACATAGGAAGACCCTAGTGTATCACCAAAACAAGGGAAAGGAAGGGGGAAAGTGGGAGGAATGGGAAAACAGAAGACAAGGAGAGAATGATGGAAGAGGCTGTGAAATAGTAAGAGGCCTTAGAGTATTTGAGAATCATGGTTGAAAATGATAACGTACAATAGGAACAGTATTAAAGACCCTGACACTATTGCTGATGCCAAGAAGTGCTTGCTGGCAGAGTGTCCCCCAAAGCTCCCAGGGACTAAAACCACCAATCAGAGTACACATGAAGGGATCCATGGCTCCAGCTACATAAGTAGCAGGGGATTGCTTTATCTGTCATCAGTGGATAGGGAGGCCTTTGGTCCTGTGGAGGCTCAATGCCCCAGCATAGGGGGTTCCTACAGTATTGAGGCAGGAGTGAGTGGGCAGGTGGAGGAGAACCCTCATAGAGGCAAAGGGGAAGGGGGATGAGACGGGTGCATCACAGAGGGGAGACTGGGAAGGGGGACAATATTTGAAATATAAAGAAAACAACCAATAAAAGTATTTTAAATAACTAGTAAGTATTATATCTCTCTGGGAAAATGTGGAATTAGAAAAAAATGTTATGCAAATGATAGGCTGCTTTTTGTTTTGTTTTGGTTTGGTTTGGTTTGGTTTTGTGTTTTTGTTTTTGTTTTTGTCTCTGTACAGAGCCCTGGCTATCCTGGAGCTCTGTAGACCAGGCTAGCCCTGAACTCACAGAGATCCAACTGCCTCTGCCTCCTGAGTGCTAGGATTAAAGAAGTGTCATTACAACCAGGCTTTGGCCGCCCTTTTTTCAAGTATAAGTATCCAGACCACTCAGTAGATCCTTAGCAATACTGAGCTAAACCAATCTATGAAACCCTGGTTAGAAATTAAGTAAGACATCTAGAATAGGCCACCATAAAAAGGAATGGTTTTTTAAATCCTGAATGTTCTTCCTAAATGTAACCTCACAGAATTTTGTGAAACACAGTCCTTATTTCTTAGGGGGGGAAAAAAAGACACAAACCAATCTGGCACATTTAAGTATCAAAGAAATCTTCAGGAATAAGTAAATTAACCAGTGCCATGGATGTTCCTAATTTCTAATATTAAGATTTTTCCTGTAAGGTTTTTGAAAAAGTGAGAAATTCAACATTTACTAACTTACATTAAAACATAAAAACTAATTTTTCTCCAGTATAGAAAAGATGATTTTGTTTTAAATATTCAGGCAACTCTGTAGCCTAAAGGGGTTTAAAATATCTGTTTTCCTTTCAGCTAATATCCTTCTCAGAATGGAGCATGACTTTTACTTTTTCCTTTATTTTTTAATGTGTCTGTGTATGAGCTATGCATATGTGCATATATGCATGTTTACATGTGTGGGGCATATAATATGTAGGGGTACATATATGTATATACATGTGGAGGACCATGGTTTACTACCTTATTCGCTGAGGCTGCATCTCTAGCTTATCCGAGATCTCACCAATTCTAATCCCCTGGCCATCTTGCTCCCAGGATGCCATCTGCAGCTTCCTATTGCTAGAATTACAGGTGGAATACCAGGCCTACTGGACATTTAAAGATCTAAACCATGTTCCTCAGACAGCAACTACTTTATCCATTGCCCAGCTCCTTACTCACGCTCAATCCATAAAGTATCTATTTGCAGAATAATTACTAGACTATATTCAAAACTAGACTATAAACAGTTTTTCTTAGCTTCCTGAGAGTTACAGCTATCTCTAGGAAAAAGGGAATATGCATATTAACTATTTAAAAGTGCAACATACCACATTAGTTAAAAGTATTCACAACTATTAAGGGAAAAAATCATTCTCTTGAGAATGCCCCCACTATGTGTCTCCCATGCTATCAGTACCTCTCCTCTATGATAGTTCTCTCCCTACTCTTTTCATCTCTGTACTAAGTCCTTCACTTTTTTCACTGTTCCATGAACATTTACCATCCCATCGCTAATAGCTGCACTTTATCAAGTGCCTGCTCCCTGATACCAAAGATGCTGTAATGATAATGATCCATAGTCAGGTGGAACATAGAAGAATAAAGATGACTAGAAAAGATGATAGGAACAGGAGGGGATGGAGCAAGTGAAGGAAATCACAGAAATCACCTAGGTGATGTAGGGGAGAAAAGACAATCTGGACAAAGGAGCAAGCAAGTACAAAATCCTGTACTGACGTAACCCTAGTATATTTGACTAACTCTAAATATGCCATACTTATAAGGTATATGGTGGCCAAAAAATAAAAAATATGTATTAGTTATGAGAGGCATAGAGATGATGCTATTGCTACATGGAACTGGAGTTAACAGTACTACTTGTTAAATAGTTATGCTGTTGCTGCACATAATTACCTGAGTATATGTAAATATACTCTTCAAGTACAAGAGTTCTTTTATTCAAACTTAGCAACTTAGCTCAATCTCCTGACCAGCTCTCTTCACCCTGTAGCAAGTGATCAGACATTTCCCAAGTTAGGTTTCCCAAATCTGTTTACAAATCGGACTTCCAGTTGCATGTTGTGATGTTGTTTTTGTTCTGTTTTGCTTTTTTGCTTCATCAGAGAATTTTAATAGAAATCTCTCACATGATTTAAACAAAAAACAAGATTCCATATTTTTATAAATACTTTTAACATCCATTTTCACAAAATTTAGAACACTTTTTAATTTTGCAAAAATACACTTTATTTTTAGTATGAAACAAATTCTTCTGAGAAATGTAGATGGGTTTTTTAAATTTAATTCAAATGATGATGCCTAGATTTCTAATATTTGAATTTTTCTAATTCTCAGAACAACAATTATATCTATGCCAAAAATTCACTGCTATGAGTTTTAAAGCTATAACATAAATCTCTTAACTATTCATGTGAAATTTCCTGGACTACTGTTGTTGTTGTTGTTGTTGTAGTTGTTGTTGTTGTTGTTTTACACCCAAAAGCTCAGCCTTGAACAATAAACAACAATACAAACTCTTTCCAAGTTTTCCTATTCCCTCCTTAGACAAGCATAGTTTCTTCAGCTCTGGCCACACCAGCAAATCTGAAGGATCACAGGCACGATGGTGGCGGCCTACCGTTGACACTGAACTTGTGGTTAATTGTGGAGTTCTGCCACAAAACCACCTCACTGCCACAAGCTGGATACTTGCCCAGGAGAGTGACAAACTGCCAGGCAGAGCAATCTCTGGGAGGCAGCAAGAGCAAAATGCTTTGGACACCAGACAGCAGTCATTTCTGGATCCCAAACAGAGCTATTTGCAAGTCAGCTTGTTCTGTTAAACCTGCTTAAAGTTTATTCATGCTGTTTTTGAAGAGAAACTCAAGAGAATTTACAAAT